>NC_056750.1:528211039-528238539 GCF_019279795.1 Protopterus annectens | reverse complement strand
TTCCAGTTTTTTTCATGATCTTAGTAGAATGCCTTCCATGGCTAAGTCAGAAGTGTGACCAATTCTAAATGAGTGGGATGAATACCATTGAGGATGTATACCTTGCCCCTCAGTGACCTTTCATAGGAAAAGGTTAAGCTCTGCCAAACTGAATGACCTGCTATCTTCCCAGATGAAAACTGGGCCTAACCTACTATCCCTGGGTGCGATCCTGTGCAGAAATCTAAACCAGTGAAACGGGTAAACAGCCTATCAATTTAACTTATCTAGCCAGATTTGCTGCCCTTTACTTGCTTGGTTCATCTTGGATTTCCTAACCCATATCAAAATAAAATCCATGTAAAAAGGGAGGATTTAATTTACTGGCATGAAAGATACCCACATATAATGAAGTGAACAAAGCAGACAGTCTAGCAAAGGTAAAAAAAATCAGGTACTGTGTTAAACAAACCTGAAACAATGATGGCAAGGACATGTTTCCCTATTGGCTTCCTGGGATCATGAGATGCCTCATGAACATTCTTCCATCCCTTGATCAGTCTGCTAGTCAGCCAGTGGCTGGATATTTCCTGAAGACCAAAATAATGTCCCAACCATCCTAAAGCCATTAAATGAAACCATAGTGTGTTAGGCAAATCTCCAAATGAGCATCTGACAACCAGGTGAAGGATCAACAATAATCCCCAAATTCTGTGGCAAGGGGGCAAGGACCTATACAAACCTCTGACAGTCTGAAGTGATGATGAATATACCTTCTTGGTGTTATTGGCAAATGTCCTTGCCAGCAATGATGCTGATACTCCTCTCCAGTTAACCAAATTTCCACAGGAATTGCAGTTCTCTTTGGTGTTGCATGCTTTACCAGCTGGCAAAACATGGTGAACTGAAAATGGGAAAGACTATCAGCTATAGGATCGTGTCGACCAGGTACAAACATGCTAGTGAAAGACAGATTAATTTACAAACTCAGTAAAACTGATAGCCTAATCATAGACTGTACCCATTTAGATTTGGAGAACTGTTTATTGCAGTCATAGACAACTGCAGCATTTTATGAATGAAATACTATTCTACTGTTGGGTAGTTTGTCCTTCCATGGTAACATGGCAACCCAGGTAGGGAAAATCTCTGGGAAAGAAATATCACAACTGCTATCTTCTGACCAAGAGTCCAGCCATTTTTCAGTGAACCAACTGCCTTGGAAGTATCCTCCCACACTAATCCCCCTGCAGCATCCATAAAAAGATTACGGTCACTTGATGAAACCCAAGAGGACTGCCAAAATGACATGCCATTGAACTGAGTCAAAAATATGAAACAGAGCCCGAGGTCTTCTCTGTTTCTTCTGATCAAACAGACCTTGAAATGTTTGGGTTTGTTTCCTTTCAGCAAGTCAGAAATACACTGGAGGAAAGTTCTGCCCAGTGAGACTGTCCTGCAGACAAACTTCAATAGCCCATGAAGCTGCATGATTTCCAATGTGCAAGCTTTATTGACTTAATAAATTTCTAAATCAAGTGCTAAACTTGTTGCAACTTATTTGGCTGAAGTTTTAAAAAACTATCAATGGTATCAACTGTTAATCCCCAAAAGGTCATGACCTGACTACTCGGCCCCTCTGACTTCTCATTTGACAACGATATGCCTAAAATACTGCAGAGGTCTTTCAAAACTGTCATACCCTGCACTACACATTCCTGTCTTTCACTTACTATTGAAAAATCATCCAGGTAGTGGGCTGTTAATTGATGAGATGCCCTCCATTTTCAACACCAATACAAAGCTGTGCTGAACAGTTCAAAAGCACCACAAGCCATTAATCACCCCACGGGCATGGCAGTATAGAAAAAGAATTTCCCTTCAAAATGAAAACTCAAATATTGCCAGTCCTCCTGTCTTACGGGAAGAAGCCAGAATGTTGAATGAATGTCCAGCTTGCAAAACCAAGGGTTGGAATAACCCAAGATGACTTCTGCCACCTGATCCAGGGAAGACTAATGTAGTTTGGCCTGGTCTTTGTCAATGAAATCATTTACTGAGGCACTTGCAGGGTATAAGAGGTGGTGAATCAGCCATAATTCACCTTCCTGTTTTTTAGGGATAAGGCTGATGGGAGAAATTTTAAAAGCAGGCCAGGGCAGGATTGCCAGTTGCCTATTCTTTCTCAGTTAACTTAGATGCAATTTCTTCATGCCATTTAATGGATGAAAGGTTTCTAACTAACTTGGAATTTAAATGAGCCAAGGAACCAATCTCAAAACTGTTGCCGAAACCTTCAAGAAAGGCTGAGGCCACTTCTTGGTCAGGATAGCCAAACAAAAACTGGGTCAAGTTGTCTAGTCAGAGTGGAGAGTAGGAGTGATGTGGCTTGGGCAAAACTCCTTCCAAAAGTGCCTCTGAGGCCAGAAAAAAACTGCTTACCTGTAGGAGAGTTATATCATACTGCCCCAAGCCCTCCCTCTAGTTGAAGTGAAGGAATGCCAGGCCTACCCTTACATATAATCCCAAAGCACCTGGATGCAGGGTGACCATTTCCACAGCCAGAACACAAGTGAGTGAACCTGCAAGCTGGATAAAGGCATGTCCAATGGTTAAAAGCCCAGCAGAGCTTTGCCTCTCCATTATTTATATCAACACCACTTATCTTGGGGGTGGTTGGCTTATCTAGCATGGCACTCAACCAAATGTCGGGGTGTCTTAGTTCACATGTGAGGGACTTGTCCATGGCTTTAATTTCCTGAATCTTTGATCATAATTTTCCCAGCTTGAGCCACCTTTGACATGATGCACTTCCCTGATGGCCAAAAGTTTTGCCAGCAAGGGCAGGGTCTGGCTTGGATCCTATTCTATCATCACTCTTATGAACACCATGAAACCTAGTGACAAAGTGTCCCAATTTTTAACCACATCTCTGATTAAGGCATTTTTTCATGATGGCTGCTAAGGCTGCCATCAAGTCCTTGATAGAAAAATTGTCAGTGTCCATAATGCACCTTATTCACTTGGTATCTGCTAGGTGAAATATCTCTATGAATTTCCTTTGAGAAACTTTTCCTTAACTCTGGAGGGGATGTGTGCTGTAATGTGGAACCCAGGGGAGCTGGAAACTGAAAGGCTCAATGTAGCCATGGGGGGGGGGGGGCAAGAACTGAGTTACACAATTATCCTGATCAGGCGAGACATCATCCTTTGAAGTAATGATGGTCTCAGACCCCCTCTGCAGGATGGGTAAGGATGGTGGAGCATCATACCCAAGTTGGTCTCTCCTACCTCCCAGGGACAGAAAACTGAGGTGGTGCCAAACTTCTTTTCTAAGTCTACATCAAACAACCTAACTTTCCCCTCTTCTGACAATGAATTTATAAAATCTTCCAAGTATTCCGCTGAAGACTGACATCAGTCACTCATCCCTGTCCCTGGTTCTACCACAAATCATTATCTTCCTTTTCTGATGGTGCTTCTGCCACTATTTAAGGACTGACCTTTGGGCCTAAAGTATCCCTTTCAGTTTTCCTTCTTTACAGAATTGAGCCTGTCCACTAACTCTTCTTAAGGACTCACCACCGGTTTCTTCCTGCAGCTCTGCCCTTGTTGTATTCTCTGTGCCAATTCCATGTTGGAAAGCAAATCTTGTGTTTCTTGGGATAATCAAAGCTATCTGTCCTTGAAAGTCTGGACTGGAGTGGGACCTACAAGACAGAGAGAGAGTTAGCCCCCAAAAAATTGCAGAGCATAACGATACATAAATTATCCTGGTCAACAAATGTAAAATAAAATAAATAAATAAAATAATTAAATAATAAATATGTATTTCATCTGTAGAAAAGGTCGGCTCATCTCTTATGGTGACAGCTCTTTTATTTCTATGGATATCGCAATTTCTTAGAATTTTCACTACAACTTCTAAACAGGCTTTCCTTATGCCAAGATTGGTTAGTGTAGGTTGGGCTCCATTTTGATACTGCCAAATCAGAAAACACACTCTTTGTTCTTGCCTTCTCTACTTAAACTAACCTCTTCCATTTCTAAATACTATGCTAGCATAAGTGCTCCACTGAAGGTGTCAGCTTCATACAGCTGTATGAGTTTATTAAAAAGAACTGAAATTGGACCTTGTGAGATTTATTTATAAATATGACATGGTTTGTTGAATTAGAATGTAACATAAATTTGAGCTGCTCTTAAGTTTGATGCCGTGCAGCAGATAAACTAAAAACATGACAATCTACAATATATGTGTGTTCTGTGGCATAATAGCTGAGTAATCAGAGAAAGGAAAAGAAACTGTAATTTGTTACTGTAAAAGTAAAGCACAACTTCCAACCTACTCATGGAAATCAAAGGAATTATATACAGGATATAAAAATGTAATTGTTCTGCCCTGTATCTGGGGCCTTTCACAAACCAGGAGTCTTCAGTTGTAAAAATGCAGTTAGAAGATTCTTCATAAATACAGCTGGCCAAAAGCTCATTAGTGTACCAATGTGAAAACCTGGTTGGTTACATCTGCAGTTTGGGTATGCAACGTATATAAAACATACAGCTGAAGAAGAGCTGAGAACTGAGCATGAAAGCTGAGAACAATTGCTTCATTCATAATCTAATTGTGACTACTGAGATTTGTTCTAGCACTTGTATCTCCATTAACTTTAATAAATTAATTAAGTTTAACTTAATGTTCAATAATCCTTATTGTTCAGTATTAGCTAGAAAAAAGATTGGTTGCTGCCAGGTATTGTCTTTCTTTTTCCTTTCTTGCAATATATTTGTTCAAATTGTTTATTTTCTGTTTTGATGTGCAACTCATCTGCTGGTGTATTTAAATAACTATTGCTTATGTTCGGAGTAATGTGTTTTTATTTATATACGTTTTCAAACGTCTATGGTTGGCCATCTTCTTTTACTTATTTATTAATTTTAACAAGGGTATTTTATAGCTGACTGCTAGCAAGCTACTGGCATCCATCTCTGTTAGTCAGACTCCTTTGCTAAATGCTGTCATTAGTGTTTACACTTATTTGGCTTACTATCAGAAGAGTAAATAGTAATTGTGAGGTCCCCAGCATGATAGCTGTGGGTAGTGTCAGTTTAGTACTTTGAACCATGAAAAAAGGCTGTGGTGTTGCGAGTAATTACCTGCCTTCCCTGGAAACTAGTGTGTGTGTGTGTGTGTGTGTGTGTGTGTGTGTGTGTTTTCACAATAAATTTATTGTGGGTACGTGAACACTGGACAGTAATAAAACTCAGAGAGAGAGAGTGGAGTGAAAGGGGTCTGCAGAGCTACATCAAATATTGTACTCAGTATGGTGTTTTGTGTGGAGCCCATTCTTTGGTTTGAATGGTGTACTTCCACACCCAGGCCAGCGGTGCATATTTCCTGCAGCTTACTGTGGCCAGGCTCTTTGGGAATTACTTAGTCATTCTTATTTGTATGCCTTATTTATATTTTGATCTGTTTCACACCACTGGTGTTACTTGACTGGTTATACCCGTAGTGACCATTCACATTGCTTGGTTGTAGTGGGATTCAAATCCCAGTCTGTCTACCTCTAGCTTTTTTTCACATTGGTAGCAGTTGAGAGATGTTGAATTAGCCTGCAAATCTGTTTTGTTACCAAAGGTGTATATATCCTTCCAGTCACAAAGTAAATATACAGAGATATAGATCATATAATAGTTATTTTATTTTGTTTTAATTAAAATTAGTTTTAAGACAGAGGCAGACTTGATCTCTGAAGAACATGCCATGATGTTTGTAGTTTCATAGCTGGCTAACATGTGTAAAACTCTATTTTCCTTATATTTCATTTGTTTTATTTTAACTGTTTTTGCCCTTTTGGAGTTTTAAGAGGTCTTGGCTAGGGTCAGTAAGAAAAGTTAGAAAATAATTCCTTTGTAGACAGTGAATAACATCCAGTTAATTAGTGGTAGGAGTTGAACAGCATACCTTGACATTTTTGGAGGTATCTTTATTTGGCTGGAGTGCTTATTTGACTTGCTTCTACTTTTAATTTCCCATCCACCTGCCCAACAATTGTTGTACTTTCAAAGTTGGTGGCTTTTGAGTTTGCCCGCCCCTACTACTAATCTGATTTTGGACACTCCTTCCAGTCCCATCTCATCAGCTCATTCTACTGAGTACAGAGAGATCATTTGGGAAGGAATAATCCCTTAATCTCTTAAACTTGAATTATCTTCTGTTTCCTGCTTTCCCACTTAGTAAAATTGCACTTTATTCATCTACTTTTGTACTTATTCCTACTTTATTATTTTATTTTGCTCTTTGCTGCTTGTTCTTCAAAGTGTTCAGTTGCATTTATTACTGCTTGTTAGTAGCTTGATTCAATTGTAAATTTTATTCTAAACATCAAAGATTTTATTTAAGCACTTGGGCTTGAAACTACTTATCTTACGTAAAGAAGATTTGTGGTCCACACTCTTGTGGCAGGAGAGGTAGCTTACATCCTTCTAAGTTGGGAATTATTGGTTGAAGGCTTATTGTGTCTGTTATTCTAAAAGTGTCTCAGTTCTGGTTTAAGTGCTTGGGCTTCAGGCCAGTTATTTGACATTAAGAAGGTTCTCTTGTGGGAGAAGGTCATGGTCAACTGCCTGTCAGGTGCCAGTATCCATCCATCAAATTACACACGCACTCACGTCACTCAGCAACAATTACCATTATGACTCGGTCATGGAACATGTTGAAGTGAAAGACTTGAGACATACCTGTCTGGAATATAAGAAAAGAGACATGACTGAACACTCAGATTATGCGTCCCAGGCAGGTATGTCCCTAGCCCTAAGCAGCATTCTACCTTCACCTAGGATGATACCACAGTACAGACAAAAAAATGATTGATTTCAATAATTTGCTTAGCTTCTAGTGTTGCTCCAGGAGGATCCAGTATCTGACAGCCTGGGAAAACATGGTTGACAGAACACTCTACTTTTCCAGAAATGGCCTTCACCTGTCCCCTCAAGAATTTCAGATTTTCAGATACTGCAAAGATGCTTGCCTCCCCTTTAGGCACTTTTTTAGGCAATATCAAAACAACAAAACTTCTGTTGTAAAGAAAACCACTAGAGACGAACTCAAGGTCAGGCTGCTTAACGCTAGGAGCCTAATCAGTAAACTGCACTCCCTGGAAGCACTCCTCACCTTGGAAGATGCTGACATCTGTGCAGTTTCTGGGATGTGATTCAAGGCCACAAATAGCACCCCAGCCATACAAGGCTACAATATCTTTCATATGTTCAGACCTCAAGACAAGCATGGAAGAACCAAAGGTGGAGGTGTATCCAGCTTCATTAAATCCAAATACACCTGGAGACTGGTAAAACTGTTCAACTCTCTAATTTTATTTTTTATTTATTTATTTATAGTTAATTTACCAGGATAGTCCATTGGGCCAACAGAGCCCATTTTCAATTGTGTCCTGGGTAGAAAATCTCCAGCATGGTTAAAAATTAGACATTATATTAACAAAAGATATTACATAGTTTTAAAACATAATAATATACAAAAAATAAAAATCTTATTACAAAAAGGAAACCTTTTTTTAAACATAAAATGGTGTGGCATGCACCTCCAAGAGAAAAAAGGGAAATACTTGAACTACTCCAGTTCCAAATAACTGTAGGCAAGATACCCTACCACATTGTCACTAGGTACAGGCCCCCCACCGTGAACGAGGAGAAGCTCACCACCTACCTGGACTTGCTGGAGTCATTCGGTATACAGCCAAAAGCCTTGGTCATGGGAGATTTCAACTATCCTTCCATCGAATGAGTGACTTATATGAGCACAAACATGATTATTCTGAGGTTCCTGTATTTTGTTAATTCAAATGTCCTGGAACAGTTGGTGTGCATCCCCACAAGCAACACAAATATCCTAGAACTAGTACACCCAACATGAGGGGTCACTGCACAACCCCCTGTATATTACAGTCCTTGGTAAGGTCATGCCATAAATCAGTCTCATTTGAAATACAGATCAGACCTGACACCCCCAGAGGAGCAAAAAAAAAATGAAAAATTTCTCCAAAGCAAACTATAGCCTACTAAGCAATGGTATAAAATGTTTTAAAGCCCCTGCTAACACAGCCAACAATGACTCCTACGCAGAATTATTTATTATTTATTTATTTATTGACATTTGGTGACCAGGAAGGGTTAGGAACCCATTTTCAGCGGAGGCCTGGGGATAGCAGTTCCAAAACAGTAACTTACTGACAAAAACAGTAAATTGATATTCAGAAATAACATATCACAAACTTCAAGATCATAACATAGTTTTAGAAACATCAGGTAGTACAGAAAGCACATAATAATTTTGTAATTAAATCATTTTCATAGTGTATAACTTTCACAGTATATAATAGACAATATGAGATACACACACAGAACATTTTTATGGGTTTGAAATGAATAATATTAGGCACCCAATGTTGTAGTAGAAGAAGAAGAGGGGTATGCTAAAGGTGGATTATATGCAGTATTATTAAGTAGTATAGGAGAGAAAGGGCAGATAGCTGTTTGTGGATAGTGTATTTATAAGATGGAAAGATTTGATGGATGAGCAAGGAATAGTAAAGTTAGTAGGATGCTGAGGGTAGGGGTCTATATTAGAACATCGAAGTTTCAAAACTTCGAATGTTCTAATATCGAACCCTATTCAGTGAAAGCTGAAAATATCGAGCATACAGAACAGCAAATTTTTTCCTAGGGAAAAAAATTGCTGTTCCAAAATACATACACAACACAAGCACACCAAACAAACAGCAATCCACACACATATACCTAAAATCTTACACCTAACCCTACAATAAACTATACACACACCACTAACTATCCACTTACCTTAACCCAAACCCTAACCCTAAGGTCAATCACTATCGCACACTCACCTCACCTGCACCCTAACCCTAACTCACCTACCCTGTCCTAACCCTCATGTCCACACAATCACACACATACCTAACCCACACCCTAACCCTAACTCCCCTAACCCGCACTCAATCACACACTTACCTGAACCTAACCTGTAACTTTCCACCACAGTGCTGAAAATACCGAAGCAACAGAAATGGACAACCAAATTCATTCCATAGGAAATAATTTGGTTTTCTATTGCTTCGATATTTTCAGCTTTCACTGAATAAGGTTCGATATTAGAACATTCGAAGTTTTGAAACTTCGATGTTCTAATATAGACCCGAGGGTAGGAATAAGGAAGAGAGGAGGGGAAAGAAGTGATGGGGTGGGAAAGATGTTAGATTTATCAAATGCAGGTCCAGAAATTGTAAAGGTAGCATTTTAGTGTGAGCTTGAACCTTTTGGAGTGGTCTATGCTGGTAATGTTATTTGGTAGGTCATTTCAAAGTTTAGCTATGGCATAGGAATAGACACTTACCTGCTCTTTTGTTAGGTTTGTGTACGTCTATAAGTTGCCTGTTGTTTGAACAGAGGTATCTAGTAGAAATGTGGGTGTGGAGGATGCCTTTTATGGCTGGACAACTATCAGGTTTATATATTAGTTTTTGTGCTGTTATTAGTTGCAGGTAGTCAAGATAGTGGGGGAATTCTAGCGAATTAAGTTCCCTGAGGGCTTTGCAGTGATGAGTGCAGTAGGATGAGATAGAGGCAGATTTAGCAATTTTATAGTAACAAGACTGGAGTTTGGTTTTGAGGGAAGTATGCAGATTAGTGAACATAGGAGCATCATAGAATAGATAGGGGATAAGGTATGTATTTGCTAGTGTTTTCTTAGAGTTTGTATCCAAAAAGTTTTTATGTCTGTAGAGTGTTTTTAGATTGAAGTGAGTTTTTTTATGGCATTAAGAATGTGTTGGTCATATGAGAGTTTGTTGTCTATGGGTTTTGCACTGGTAATGATTTCAATCTCTGTTTTGTTATGGGAGTAGATTTTGAATTCTGATATGTTACTTTTGGGAGAGAAAAGTAAGAGTTTGGTTTTATTTGGGTTAAGCAGTAATTATGCATTGTTTAACCATGATTCTATAGAGGTAAATGCACTCTGTGTTTTATTCAGTAGGTTGGGGATGTTTATATAGTTTATACTTTATATAGGTTAAAACATACGTTACATAACATTTTGTTCACAAAAAGATTATTGTTTCCACAGGTCCCTGAACATTAGAAATAAGTAAAGTAAACTAATTATGATTTTAACTAATATTATTTAACTTATTATACGTTCCGTTATATGACAACGGAACTTTGTTTTTTTACAAATGAAGACACTTATGTTATTGTGTTATTTAAACAAGAAACCTTTTGAATTCAATATTGTAGGATGATACCTTTAAATTCTGTGACTGTGTTTAATTGGTTAAGTTGTATTAACAAGTATGAGTTGCTGGGATAGTACTTAAACTTGTTTTTTCTTCCTGAGCACCATTGTCTGATGAAGTTAGGAGAAGCGTTTCTTAATGAAAAGCGCTTTACTTTGTGACTCGGATTTCCTGCAGCCAGATCGTTTTTAACTTTTTATTGCTTGGCATTTACCGGAGTGTGCACTGGATTACTGTTTGCTGTAAGCTTGTTTTATTCAGCTATTAAACCATGTTGGACTTTTCAGAGTACACTCGTCTTGTTTTGTGCTTACTAGTTTTGGACGTTTTTAGTCAACATGTCTTTTGTGGAGTTGAACGGCGCTAAGAGTCCACTTCCAACACAGACTCAAACCCAAACTGAAGTTGGGAACCTGACCTTACTAATTGAAGTTATGAACCAAAGGCTGGACGACCTGGCTACACGCATGGATACTTTATCGCAAAACACCTGAATGGAGGGAAGTTCAAATATGAAGAGCATTACTGTTTCAAGTGCAGGTATCAATGTGGTGAGCATTTTGAGAAATACTCATCAGAACATTGGTGCCAGCAGCGTTACTGAAGTGAGGGACCATGGAATTTAACCCACAATACCTGCCAATATGGCAGCGCACACTACACCAGGGTTTATTGGAGTCCCAGATTTTAATTCATGGCTCAGGGATGAGCCTAAACTACCTGTTGACAACATCAGCAACAACTTACTGGGACAACTGGCGACTGGGAGTGTGAGTATTGTGGAGAAAGTAAAATGTTTCGATTTTAAACTTGTTAAAATAAGAAAATTACAACTAGAAGTGAATTATTTCAGTGAACGTCTCAAAGAGAAGATTATGCCAAAAAGCTTGCGTTTTTGGCAGTACCCTACTGGACTAGTTAAAGATACTGCCTTTCATATGGAACTAGTTACATTTTTCAACACCCAGGGCTTAGAATTATTGAAGATTGTGTCCAAGCATTACCAGGTGCATATTAATGAATTATCTAGTGAAGTTACTACCCTCAACGAAGATATTAAAAGGGACTTTGACTTCCAAATATATAATTTTGAATACAACAGGACATTCACCAGCATTAATAATTTCTTGTCAAAAACCAGGGATACTAAAATTAGAAAAATTAATACAGATTGGCGGGACTATGCAAATGGAACAGCTTACCCAGATCTGTCCCCTTCACAAATATGGAATGCTCCTAGAGGTTGTAATACCACAAGGGGTACACATGACAATAGTATCATCAATCAAAATGTGGGTTTATCAGGGTCTAGAAATCGAGGGACATTAAATGAGAATGAAGCCCACCAAAGTAATTATTTCACAGACCAGGATGATGAGGACAATAATACTCAGATGGTGGGTGGGAGTTCTAACAATGTTCCAAAAAACGCCATGAACCATCAGGGGCAGGGGGTGAACAAATCAATCCCCAAGTAACAGAGAAAATACAAAACAAGGAGGAACAACAACAGGAACAAGAGGTGATTTTTCACCAAAGAGCTAGTTCAAACAACCCCACTTGTAAAGTTGTAATGAATAAAAGCAGAGATTTTACTATCGACCCTCTACTAGTTGAAATATTTGCAAAAGGACTTCCATTCATTCCAACACATGCCACTGACTTAGATGCCTTATTACTGGACTTTAAACTTTACACTAGAAAACTTAATTTACAATTATTATTGGGAAACGGGAATTACAATGGGAACCCAAACTTGCGTATTTCTAGTACGTTTAACCCCCCTTTACACCCGTCCATTTTATTATTTGAAAGAATGTGCAAAATGGACTTTAGGGCTTTTATTAACCGTCAACACAAGTCTGAATTAGGGACCAACTTGAACAAGAACGAACGAGAAGCCCTAAGCAACTTCAGATTTTTACCAGTCCGCCTAATGAAACCTGATAAAGGGGGTGGACAGGTCATTATGCACAAAATGGATTATAAGGAAAGAATGGGGAAGATACTTGAAAGTAACGCATATATTAAAGTGAGCCTGAACGAATTGAACATAGCATACAGCCGTATTAGAATGTTCCTGAATGATATGTTCATTGACTCACTGATCGACCTTGACATGTTTAACTATTTGTCAGTACTATTGCCTAGATTACCTGTGCTTTTTGGAATACCTAAAATTCATAAGAACCAGGGTGATCCGCCTATGTGCCCTTTAGTGGATGCTCGACAATCAATCACCTATTCTTGTGCTAAGGTGATAGATGACATTCTGAAGAGATTTGTGGCCTTGGAACTCCAAATTTGCAAAGCTTCTTAGACATTTTTGATGAGTATCAACTCTCTAGTTTATAAAGAGCATTTTTGTTTTCTAACAGTGGATGTTTGCAACCTATACACGGTGATCCCACAAACCTTGGGAATAGAATGGGTTATTGACCATATGAGATTTAAAGGGGAAGAACATTCAGAACTGAGGTTGGTGGAGGAATTGCTAGGTATAACAATGTCTAACAACTACATCACCTTTGAAAAAGAATTTTTTAGGCAGCAGATTGGTGTAGCTATGGGCTCCCCTTGTGGAGCAAGTTTTGCCAATTTAGTCATGGCTAAATGGGAAAAAGACACCATCTTTGACAATCCTGGACTGAATAAGTACATTTATTATTACACCCGCTTTTATGATTATAAAAGGGGGAGTTGAATTAGCTTCCGAAATTTTGGAGCAGTTTAATAGGTCCACCATCTTCCTCAGGTTCACGAGTAATTTTCAGATAGAGTCCATGAGCTTTTTGGATGTTGAACTATTTAAAGATAGAGCCCAGAAAAAATACCTTGCAAGGATTTTCCGAAAGAGTACTTACTCTAACTCATTCTTACACTACACTAGTTTTCACCCAATGTACCAGAAGAATAGTGTAGTGAAGGGTCAACTGGGAAGAGCGGCCAGGATGACCACAGAAGATTACCACTTCTTAGAGGAATGTGAACTATTGAAGTCCATGTTCCTCAAGAGGGGGTATCCCAATGAGTTGATTACTGACCTTATTGGGGAGGTAAGTAGCAAAAGGGCCTCTGGCCACTTTAGACCCATCCTTTCCCAAGGACAGACTGCAGTCCATACGTTGGAAACCAATGTCTCAGTAGAGATAGAACTTAGTAACCCTGTAGTTAGGAACATTATTGGACCACAAAGGGTGCATAATTGTTTGAGATTCGTGACCACATTCTCTTTAGACTATGAAGCCTTGATTACAATACTGGGCAAAAACTGGCAGTTGCTACTGTCCGATAGGGATATGCAAGGAAAGTTGGGAGATAAACCCCTGGTCATGTGGAAAAGAGGAAGGAACCTAAAAAACTTACTGAAAGTAGTAACAACACTTTTACAGGCACCCCAGGGACATTTAAATGTGAGGCATGTAACCAGTGTTGACACATTACTACAGGGTTAAAATTTATTATTAGGGGGCGAGAATATTTCCTGAAAAACAAGTTCAACTGTAACTCCAAAGCTTTAGTCTATGTAGCATTATGTCAGTGCTGCCCTAGTTTTTACGTGGGCAAGACAGAACGTAAATTTAAGGAGAGGATTTACGAACATGTTTATTACATTAATAAATGGAAAATGGAGAGCCCACTAGCTAGACACTGTATTGAAAACCCTAACCATAGTTTCAAATTTAAGGCCATTGATTCAATTGAGATGAATAGTAGAGGAGAGGCTTCTTCACTCATGCTGGAGAAATTGGAACTTCTCTGGCAGCTTAGACTCAGTGCATGCTTCCCACCAGGCTTGAATGAAATGACTTCCATTTTATGTGTGCTAAAATTGAAGAGTCTTAAGAGATAGTAGCTGTACACATATTACTGATGTTAAATGGTAAGATATTAGATGTTCATTAGCCCTAGGGATGTTATAATTGCTAGGTTATATTCACTTTATATAAGTTAAAACATACGTTACATAACATTTTTTTCACGAAAAGATTATTGTTTCCACAAGTCCCTGAACATTAGAAATAAGTAAAGTAAACTAATTATAATTTTAACTAATATTTTTTTAACTTATTATACGTTCCGTTATATGACAACGGAACTTTGTTTTTTTACAAATGAAGACACTTATTTTATTGTGTTATTTAAACAACAACAAACCTTTTGAATTCAGTATTGTAGGATGATACCTTTAAATTCTGTGACTGTGTTTAATTGGTTAAATTGTATTAACACGTATGAGTCACTGGGATAGTACTTAAACTTGTTTTTTCTTCCCGAGCACCATTGTCTGATGAAGTTAGGAGAAGCGTTTCCTAACGAAAAGCGCTTTACTTTGTGACTCAGAATTTTTGCAGCCAGATCGTTTTTAACTTTTTATAACTTTTTATTGCTTGGCATTTACCGGAGTGTGCACCAGATTACTATTTGCTGTAAACTTGTTTTATTCAGCTATTAAACCATGTTGGACTTTTCAGTGTACACTCGTCTTGTTTTGTGCTTACTAGGTTGGGGATGTTGTCAGAGGAGGAGATGATAGCAGAATCATTGGCATATTGGATTAATGTGCTATGATGATAGGCAGTGTGTAGGTTACTAATGAATATATTAAAGAGGAGGGGTCCTAGGATGGACCCCTGTGGTACTCCTGTTTTGTTGGTTTGGTATTGAGATAGACAACATTGCCATTTTACACATTGTTGTCTATTGGATAAATAACTGTTAAACTATTGTTTGGAGGTTGGTGAGCAGCCTATTGCTGACAGTTGCTAGAGTAGTTTGTTATGTGAGACCCTGTTAAAGGCTGTTGATGGGTCTAGTAGTAATATGGAGGTGTGTAGGTTGGAATCCCTAGCTTTGTTTATTATGTCAGCGAAGGAGATGAGAGCTGTTGTTGTGCTGTGAGTTGGCCTGAAGCCATGCTGGATGGATATAAGGAGATTATTGCTGGTGAGGTGGTTAAGTAATTGAATATGTATACATTTTTCAAGTAGTCTGGATAGGGTAGAGAGGATAGAGATGGTGCTATAGTTTGTAACTTCAGTAGATTCCCCTCCTTTGTGTAACGGGGTTATGATTTATTTTTTCCAGAGGGTTGGGACATAGGATTCTGAGATGGACCGATTAATAAGGATGCCAACTGGATAAGTGATAGAATCAGCAGCAAGTTTTAACTATTCTGGTGGAAGGTTGTCAGAAGAAGATGAGCATGGTTTTAGTTTGAGTAGAAGTTTATGAATTAATGAGGTAGGAGCTGGTTGTAAAGAGAAAGGAAGTATTGCTGGATATTGGTTGGGGGAAGGTGAGGTACCATGGTACTTACTGATTGCGGGGGAAGGGGGATTATCGAGGTTGTTGGGATTTGTAGTATTGTTAAGGCCTGAGACTAATGTAGCTATGCTGTCAATGAAGTTGATAATGAACATGTTAGCTATTTCAGCTGGTGTTTTGTTGGTACTTGGGGTTTTGTGTGGACCTAGGGGTGAGCATTGATGTAATAGTTTTCCATAATGTTTTTGGGTTGTTTTTATGGTTGGCTAGTTGAAGTAACTGATTGTTTAGCTGTGTTATGCAGTTGCCTGTAGTTTTGCTAGTTTGTGTCATTTTTGTTTTTTAGCCAGTCTTTTCAGGCTCTATCTCTAGTTAGTAATATTTGTTTGGTTGATTTGGTTAGTCAAGGTACGTGATTAGCTCTTGTTCTTTTAGTTCTAAGAGGGGTTAAGTTGTTAAGGGTGTCTAGGAATATTTTACTGAAGTAGCTGGCAGCATCATCTAGAGTAGAGTTTATAATGGAGTCCAGTTGATTGCTTTAATATGGTATTAAACAGGCTTTGATTGAAGTTTGTTAGATTTCTGGATGTTTTGTAAGTGTAGGTTTTGAACTTTTGGGAGGTGGTTCTGTATGTATATGCAGGTAGATGGTCACTTAATGAGTTGGGAAAGGTACTGGAGCTTGAGGTTTTGAGGGGGTCAGAGACAAGGTTCCAGTCTAGGGCTGAGCTTAGGTTATTGTTGTTTTGTATTCTAGTAGGGAAGGTGATTTACCGTGTAAAGTCATTTAGTTGGATACTATTAACTGGTGAGTTAGAGAAAAGGTTTAGCCAATTGATATTGACATCTCCCATGAATAATATTTGATTGGAGATGTTTTTGCATCTCATGAAATAATGTCTTTCAGAACTGGGATATTTTGGCCTGAGGGAATATATACTGTTATAATACACATTTGTTTATGGTTGTTTGTTTTTAGTAATGCTATGAGAAGTTTGGCATTACCAAAGGTGAGAATACCTTTGGTATAAGGTAGGATTGTATACTTGTTAGGCTACATTAATGCAACGCCACTTGCTTTTCTGTTGATTCTATCGTTTCATAGCTGGGAGATTTTCTGAATGATTCCTAAGTGGGGAACTGTGTGAAAAGCCTTGGCTAAATCAGAATAGGTAGTATGTACTGACTTGCCGTCATCCAAGGCTTTGGTGACATTCTCAAAGAAGTCCACCAGGTTTAATAAGTAAGATCTACCCTTAATGAAACCAAACTGGGTTGTGTCAAAAGTTTTAAGGTCACCTGTGTCCTTGTTGATAAGGTCCGCGATGATTCTTTCCATGGCTTTGCAGATAAGGCTGGTTAGGCTTATGAGTGGGTTGGTTGATGGACCCCCTTTGTGCAAGGGGATTCCTGTTGCTGTTCCCCACTCTACTGTAACAAAGCCAGTGTTCAGGTCATGGTTGAAGAGAGTGCCAAGTGGTTCCACAGGGTCTTGTTTTAGATTGTTTAGTAAGCAACCGGGATGTTATCTGGGCCCATAGAGACTGTGTTTTTGTCTTTGGAAAGTGCCTGTATGACCTGTTCTTTAGAGAATACTTGGTAGTGGACTGGTGTCAGGAATGCTTTGCAGTATGGCTGGTGGGGATAGGGGTGAAGTTATTGCCAAATCTGTCAGCTAGCAGGTTGGCAATTTCCTCAGATTCAAGCATACACAAATGCCCTATATAGCCACTTAAACAAATGTATTAACTCAGCTATACCTGACAGGACAAAAACAGGTCCTCCCAAAAAAACAAACCACCCTGGTGGACTGTAAGTATAAATTAATTTATTGTGAAAGAATTGCATAAATGTATAGTTTAATAGCTTTTATTATTTCATTTTATTGCTATACATATATATATATATGTTACTTATATGATCTGAATAGACCTATACTCTAACACAAACAACTCAATGCACTAACATAGCTATTTGTCTTTATGTATTATGAAGCATTAACAGGAAAGGTTTTTAATAGCACATTTTGTGCAATAAGTTCCATAAATTTATTTAGTCATGAAGTTTTAATTACATATGGATATAAGTGATACATACATTTTATACGATTTTGGATTGAGTAAGGAAGGAAGAAGCATTTTGAAAGTAAGGCATATTGTCTTAATAAGATTTTAAACAATATTGCATGTATATGTGAATAGGGTAGAATTTTACTTTAAATGTGAAATTGTTTAATTAGCTTAAGTCATGTGAGATATATATATATATATATATATATATATATATATATATATATATATATATATATATATATATATATATATATAAGGATAGCAAGTGGTATTCAAACTTTAACGGTCTGATGAAGCTTATGTGAAAGCGCTTACCTTGTATATTCAATAAAAGCTGGCATTGTTTTACTTATACGGATTTTAACGTTTCTTCTACACATATGGTGCATGTTGGAATTACTGCAGTATCTTGGTTACCTCTCTGCTGTTTTACTTGGATTTACAGTTATTATACTATCTACAAGTGAAGAGGTATTTGCTTCGGTGGGAGCTTATTACTATTCGTTTATTGCTTACATAGAAAGACTGGTGAAAAAGGGGTCTGGGGTGAATTGATTATTGAGTTAGCATTGTGTTTGCTTCCTTCCTTTTATTTTAACCTGCTGGTCACCAGTACTGTGGCTCAAAAGGGCATCACTCAGGTGTCAGCTAGAACTGTTTCTTCACATCGGTGGTAGTGAAGCCATTCATCTGTGACATTTTATATGGTTTCAAGTGGAATTCAAGCTGCATGCATACTATCATTCCTCACATCTATGGTGGCAGCTTTGGGCTTCAGACCCCATCCATGCCAATGTTTATCACGTTTGGTGACAGTGGAAACATTTAAATGCTATTTATTACATATTTAGTTGGCAGTGGTAGAATTCAAACAACAGCCATACTGACACTCTTCCGAAATATTTTTCAGCATATATTCCTATGTGTTACCACTATATGCAGATTAAATCAGCTATAAGGACAATGGTGGCTGCAAATATAGTATAGTTATTAGCACAGTTTTACTGCAGACTACACTATGCATGTCAAATAATTGTTGCAAACATCGCAGCAAATAGAGAGAGGACAGTGTCAGGAATATAAATTTGTCAGGTCACATTTTCTGTATACACCCATAGGATCTATATTACAAGATCGAATGTTTAGGTGATTGAACACGTACACATCAAACTTGTAATATCAAAAGCAAAAAACAGAAAAAGGCCGCTTTAATGCAGGGAAAGATTTCCCTTGGCCGTTCACCGGATTTTATTGTTTTGTCTACTGTAGAGCAATCTCATAGTTGGCATATTTAGTTAGGGGGGTGTGAGGGGCGAAACCCTCCACTTAGTTTGTGTGTAAAGTTATTTTTTTGTTTTTGTGGCCAATCGATGTGTTTCCCTGCATTTTTTGATGTTTTAAGGTTCGATATTACAAGTTTGATGTTTAGGTGTTCGATCACAGTCCAGGCCAACACTAAGGGACTCTGGCTAACAAAGTTGGCAGATGACTGCAAACTGGGAGCCATTATTGAATCTCCAAATGATGTGGATACTCTACAAAAGGGCCTTACAGGAACAGATGCTTGGTGCCTGAGCCATGGGCTCAAGCTCAATACCAAGAAATGTATAGTTATCCCCTTTGGGAAAAAACATGTACCCATGAATTACCACATAGGTGGCAGTACACTAAACACTGAAAGTGTGATAAGAGACTATGACCCTATATAGATGCCACACATAAATTACGGTTGTGTCAGTATAAAAACATACCCGTATAATGCTGTACATGATGATTATTGGCAAAACAGTGACACAGATATTTCTCATAGTGCAGTTAGGGGAGACAATAGCGGGGTGGGGAGGTGGGGTATTAGAATTGTTAAGAAGCCTGTACGGTGGTCCTTTTGCTTAAAACTCATAAAAGTCTCATAAATTCTGGAATATACTTGTATAACATGTGAGGACCATGTATAGAGGAAATTAACTGAAGTTGAAGCATCTTCATGAGTAAACACTCTGCCATGGAATTTAAGTAAAAATACATAAGTATGACTTCCAGTTTCTGTCTCAAATGTCCATCAGTACTCACTGTGACGAAAGTCTAAGAAGAGACAAATAATCCCAATGAATTGATCTTGCTTGTTTAATATACTAATATTCCACAAGGAATAAATAAATCTCGGTCAACACCCTGAAACTGGAATTAGCACATCCAATACATATGTCATGAAAATACAAAACCTCTGTCCATGACCTCCTTAACTGTCGAGGTTGCTCCAAAGTTTTTAATCCTTGAAGGATTTTCTAATTTATCTGAATAAAAATTCCAGCAGAATATTCTCAGAGACATCGTGGATAGACTTCTCACTTCTGAAAATAATCAGTTTAATTTCTGAGGGGATAGTACCTTCACTTTTTTTTATCTTTGCATGAAGATAAATCAGGTTATAATCTCCATTTGCATCATTTCCAAACCTCATCCTTGCTTTTCCAAAAATAAATTCTCTTGCATGATTTCAGAGCCTTAATTACCCCTGGGCTGGGGAGAATTTCAGACTGTATGCCACTGGCTGGCATATGAGCCTCTCCATGCATCCAGCCTGAACTTTTCTCCCTTCCTTTTTCACTTTATTTAATAAGTGAAGTTTGTTGATCTCATAAATGTTGAATTCTCTTCCACGTAGGTACCTTGTGATCCTTCCCCTACTTTTAGCCTTTATCCTGGCACCATCAAGACTATAGGGTCTGTTTTGCAGCTTTTCCGTTTTGTTCCATACATTTGCATAAATCTGACTTTCTGAATATTTTTGCTCCCCATGTCATTTAAGCCATGGACTGATTATCCTTTTTCTCCCTTAAAGAAGTCAGGATTACTCAGTAATTCATGCCGTCTGGTATGTAATAATGCTTTACTCCATCACTCTCCTTCTAGATAAACAGATACTTAAATTCAGTTAAGGATATGAAGCCACAGTTTTCCATTCCAGAATGCATTGTTTCCCCCACATTACAAATTTGTTGTGTCAGTTGTTCCTTTGCATTACCTTTGCTCTAGCAGTTCATGCATTTCACAACCCATGAAGACTGTTTTTTGAAATTGCCTCAACTAATTTTCCTCACCTGAGCAATACTCGAGTCAATTTTGACAAAAGACTCACATGTGAATTTTCTCTCACGTTTGACCAAAAGGGTAGTAGTATGATACCTGAATATATACATACTGGACAATAAATGATACTGCATAAGACAGGAAGTAAGGCAGCGTATTGCACTTTCTCAATGTTCTTATTATTTTCTTAACTATTCTGTTTCTTTCTTACCAATCCAATCTAAACTGTGCAGTAACTTGCTCGGGCAGGTGAAGATGGAGACCCCCTAGTAAATTATGTAATATGTGTAAGGGTATGGGTGTAGGCATCATTCTGATCATTTTATTTCTTCCTAGGAGCATGGAATTCCTCTTCCCTCCCCTTTCTAGGATATTATCAGTTTTCTTAATTCTGATTTTTACATAACTTCACTGCTATTCTGAATCAAGTTACCTACCACTAATTTCAGATTTTTTGAAGAAAATATATTATTTTATGTTATATTAAGCTCCAGTAACCCTGCTAAGCTATAATATGAATAGATTTGCCTTTGTCATGTTACAGCAAACACACAATGCATTTCCAAATGTAAATACCTTTTGGGGAACACTAGGCAATACTACTTCTATGTTTTCTGACATGACAATACAGTCATATGTGCTGAGATGGAAATAATATTCAATCCCTGTATTTTATTCAATTTCTGAAAAGTGACCTTGTATTGCCAAGACAAACTGCTCAATATATGGTATAAACAACCCTGGCAAAAGTGGATGGCCCTCTCTAGTGCCCTTGCATATATCAAAACTGTATCTGAGAGAGCTCCATTCACAAGCACTTCCAGCCCAGCAATCATAATGCTGACCGTGCATTTTCCTACCTGACACTTCCTTAAAAATCCAATTCACCATATGAAAAGTATTTTGCAGATCAAAATGAGCTATACCATCAGTGTGCTTTCAGCCTTTTTACTATCACTCCATTGTATACAGTCTGCTAATGTCTTCCAGTTATCAATTGCTTACCTTCCCTATACAAACTTCATTGCCCTTTTGAAAGAATGGCAGGCAGAACTATGTCTGGTCTACCCAGTAAGAATTTTGCTTACAGCTTAATATCACTATGAAGTGATGAATTTGTCCAGTAATTGATGGCTTTGTGAAGGATCAGCTTCTTCCTTTGGAAGTATGGCCATTCTAGCTTTCATATTTGAATCTGGGATAACCCTGAATTGGATTATTCTATTAAATGACTGAAGTGCTTTCATTACAATATTTCTTCTCTATGTGTAAAGTTCTTTAGGGAAACCATTTAAGCCACTCATTTCCTTTCTTTTGTACCTTCAAAGCCACATTGACTTTCACTATAATGATTTTCTTGTCTACCAAAGAGATATCCCCTTGGGCAAATCCTATTAGTTTTCTATTGTCGGTCCTCCGTATTCAATCATTTGCATTATTTAGGCATGCTTAAAAGAGCTTAGAAATATTTCTAATTTCATTGTCTTTCTCCACAAGACCTCCCTTCCCATTTTTATATTCTAATGTCTTTCATATCAATACTTCTGCACCAACATCATTATTACCTGTTTCCCCTCCTGTCCAGCAATATTTTTCAAATATGATTGTAATAACTAATCTGCATTTGCATATTTTGCTTCTTACTCCACAAAACTCCCTCTGTAACGAACGTTATTTGCCCTTTCACATTGAGTATTATTCAACAGCCCATTTTTATCCTATCCCTCGAGGTATACGTCACAACATTCTGCTCAAAAATTCTGGACAATGCCACAGATACTGGAGGAGGGGGAATCAAAGGCCCCAAATCAGAAACAAATAAATACGATTCTCTTAAAAAGTTAGTAGACCAACAGATTTTTCATCAGCATACATTATCTGAAAAATACAATACACGAAATTCTAATTTCTGGCATTTTGACTGGATGTAATCCTCGGTGATTTTACAAGAAAATCAAAACATTTACAAGAGACAGGACAAAAATATAAAGCAAAGTCTGGGAAGTTGTGGGAAATTCTAAACATTTGAGAGGTATGCCTCCAGCCATCCTCTAGTGGGCTTTTCTCCTTTTGTATGGTACTCAGTAATTCTTCAAAAAGTTTACTTATAGATTTTTTTTTTTACATTCTTGGCCCTGTACTTGGAACTAGCCTGTTTCCAACTTCATCTCTAAGGTTCTTCCTGTGGCACTTGAGTGGATCACCTTTAGTGCTTTATGAGCTGTAATATTGTTTTCCAGAATCTAAAAGGGCTTAACTGTATAAATAATATATAGCTTCCCTATGAACCTATCTAAATGATTAACTTGTAGCAGGCCCTTCCTACTAAAGATGCATTGTTTTACCTGAGCTCAAATATCTTCAAATAGTCACCATGTACACACACACAAACACACACACACACACACACACACACACACACACACACACACACACACACACACACACACACACACACACACACACACACACATACAAACACACGCACACACACACACACACACACACACACACACACACACACACACACACACACACACACACACACACACACACACACACACACACACACACACACACACACACACACACACACACACACACACACACACACACACACACACACACACACACACACACACACACACACACACACACACACACACACACACACACACACACACACACACACACACACACACACACACACACACACACACACACACACACACACACACACACACACACACACACACACACACACACACTGTTATAGGGTAATAAAATGCTCCTTCATTTTTTTGATTGCTCTCCCTTTTCCAAATAACTTACACTTATCTCACTCATCAATATTATTAGAGCACCCTGAATAATGTTATATCCCTCAGTCAATACACATGAATCCAAATCCTGAAAAAATGCTGGAAGACCTCTCCTTTATTCTATTGGGATTACTAATATTCCCTATTTTTCACTTATATGTCTGTTAATTCTACCTTCCCAAATTATCCGCCTGTCTTCTCCACTCCTTTTTGTACTTTTGTTACTGTCCATAGATTTTTGCTAAACAGAACCATTTTGTCCTTTAACTCCCATCTCTTTTCATTCTGTATCTTGTAGCAGTACATCCTCACCCATTTTATACACCAGCCTTTGGTGAAATTTTTTCTTTTAATAGAGTGGAGGCACACACCACACCAGCCTGTCAGTGAGTAGCTTCCCCCATAACCACATGAGATCCTTTTATCCCATCTAAGCCATAAGCACAAACTCTGAGCCTTCCCAGTAATTTATGTTGCTTTAGATTCACAAGTCTTGCTGCAACAGAGGTTCTTACCAGAATACAGAAATGATCTTAGAACAATGTATAATTCAAAAGAAAAATAAAAACAGCCAAATGGAGTTGTGGACTCAAGAAAATGCATACTTTAATGGTTTAGCACTTTTGTCTTTATTAAACTGAATAACCCAGCCACTGGGGATGCACAAGCCAGTGCATTTCTTTGTGCCGGTCCAAAGCCCGGATAAATGGGGAGGGTTGCATCAGGAAGGGCATCCGGTGTAAAATTTTGCCAAATCATACATGCGGACAACAGTACAGATATACATACTGGATCAGTTGAGGCCCGGGTTAACAATGACCGCCACCAGTACTGTTGGCCAACAGGGTGCTGGAGGAAATTGGGCTACTGTTGGCCAAAGGAGGAGAAGAGGGGGAAGGCATGCCCAAAGGCAGGTAAAGGCTAGGACTGTGATAGTGAGGGTCAGAACTTTGAATGTTGGCAGTATGACTGGTATAGGGAGAGAGCTAGCTGATATGATGGACCAAAGGAAGGTTGGTATATTGTGTGTGCAAGAGACCAGATGGAAGGGGAGCAAGGCTAGGTGTATCGGAGGTGGGTTCAAATTGTTTTATCATGGTGTGGATGGGAGGAGAAATGGCATAGGGGTTATCCTGAAGGAACAGTATGCTAAGAGTGTTTTGGAGGTGAAAAGAGTGTCGGATAGAGTGATGTTTATGAAGCTGGAAATTGATGGTGTAATGATGAATGTTGTTAGTGCATATGCTCCACAAGTTGGGTGTGCGATGGATGAGAAAGAAAAATTTTGGAGTGAGATGGATGACGTGGTGATGACTGTACCCAAGGGTGGGAGACTGGTGATTGGAGCAGATTTCAATGGGCATGTTGGTGAAGGGAACAGAGGGGATGAGGAAGTGATGGGTAGGTATGGTGTTAAACAAAGGAATGCAGAAGGTCAGATGGTAGTGGATTTTGTGAAAAGGATGGACATGGCTGTGGTGAATATGTATTTTAACAAGAGGGAGGAGCATAGGGTGACATACAAGAGTGGAGGAAGATGCACACAGGTGGATTATATCTTATGTAGAAGGGCCACTCTGAAGGAGATTGCAGACTGTAAAGTGGTGTCAGGGGAAAGTGTAGTTAGGCAGCACAGGATGGTGGTTTGCAGGTTGACATTGGTGATCAAGAAGAGGAGGATGAGTGTGAGGGCAGCACCAAGGGTCAAATGGTGGAAATTGAAAAAGGGTAATTGTGAGGTGGGGTTCATGGAAGAGTTAAGACAGGCACTGGGTGGCAGTGAAGAGTTACCGAATAGCTGAGTAACTACAGCAGAGCTAGTAAGAGAGATGGCTAGAAAGGTGCTTGGTGTGACATTTGGAAAGAAGAAGGAGGACAAGGAGACCTGGTGGTGGAATGAGGAAGTACAGGAGAGTATACAGAGAAAGAGGTTGGCGAAGAAGAAGTGGGAATGTCAGCAAGATGAAGAAAGTAGACAAGAATATAAGGAGATGAGGTGTATGGCAAAGAGAGAGGTGACTTAGGCTAAGATAAGGCATATGAAGAGTTGTATGAAAGGTTGGACACTAAGGAGGGAGAAAAGGACCTGTACCTTTTGGCTAGACAGAGGGACCGAGCTAGTAAAGATGTGCAGCAGGTAAAGGTGATAAAGAATAATGAGGGAAACGTACTCACAAGGGAGGAGAGTGTGTTAAGCAGGTGGAAAGAGTACTTTGAGGGGCTGAAGATTGAAGGGAATGAGAGGGAGAGAAGGTTGGATGATGTGCATATAGTGAATCATGAAGTGCAGTGGATTAGCAAGCAGGAAGTAAGGATAGCTATGAAGATGATGAAGAATGGAAAGGCTGTTGGTCCAGATGACATACCTGTGGAAGCATGGAGGTGTTTAGGTCAAATGGCAGTGGAGTTTTTAACTAGATTGTTTAAGGAAATCTTGGAAAGTGAGTGGATGCTGGAGGAATGGAGAAAAAAGTGTTTTGGTACCGATTTTTAAGAATAAGGGTGATGTGCAGAGCTGTAGTAACTACAGAGGGATTAACTTGATCAGTCACAACATGAAGTTATGGGAAAGAGTATTGGAAGCTAGGTTAAGAAGGGAGGTGAAGATTAGTGATCAGCAGTATGGTTTCATGCCAGGAAAGAGCACTACAGATGCGATGTTTGCTCTGAGAGTGTTGATGGAGAAGTACAGAGAAGATCAGAAGGAGTTGCATTGTGTCTTTGTGAACTTAGAGAAAGGATATGACAGGGTGTCTAGAGAGGAGTTGTGGTATTGTATGAGGAAGTTGGGAGTGTCAGGAAAGTATGCAAGAGTGGTACAGGATATGTACGAGGGTAGTGTGACAGCAGTGAGGTCTGCGGTAGGAGTGAGGGATGCGTTTAAGGTGGAGGTGGGATTACATCAAGGATCAGCTCTGAGCCCTTTCTTATTTGCAATGGTGATGGACAGGTTGACAAACGAGATCAGACAGGAGCTCCCGTCAACTATGATGTTTGCAGATGACATTGTGATCTGTATTGAGAGTAGGGAACAGGTGGAGGAGACCCTGGAGAGGTAAAAATATGCTCTAGAGAGAAGAGGAATGAAGGTCAGCAGGACTAAGACAGAATATGTGTGCGTGTGAATGAGAGGGAGGATAGAGGACTGGTGAGGATGCAGGGAGTAGAGCTGGTGAAGGTGGATGAGTTTAAATACTTGGGATCAACAGTTCAGAGTAATGGTGAGTGTAGAAGAGAGGTGACGTAGAGAGTACAGGCAGGATGGAGTGGGTGGAGAAGAGTGTCAGGAGTGATTTGTGACAGATGGGTACTAGTAAGAGTGAAAGGGAAGGTCTACAAGAGAGTAGTGAGACCAGCTATGTTATATGGTTTGGAGACAGTGGCATTGACAAAAGGGCAGGAGTCAGAGCTGGAAGAGGCAGAGATTTGCACTGGGTGTGACGAGGATGGACAGGATTAGGAATCAGTATATTATAGGGCCAGCTCAGGCTGCACGGTTTGGAGACAAAGTCAGAGAGGCAAGATTACATTGGTTTGGACATGTGCTGAGGAGGGATGCTGAGTATATTGGGTAAAGGATGCTAAGGATGAAGTTACCAGGTAACAGGAAAAGAGGAAGGCCTAAGATAAGGTTTATGGATGTGGTGGGAAAGGACATGCAGGTGGTTGGTGTGACAGACCAAGATGCAGAGGACATGAAGAAATGGAAACAGGTGATCCACTGTGGTGACCCCTAATGGGAGCAGCCGAAAGAAGAAGAAGTCTTTATTAAACTGAATACTTAACTGTAACCTTTAAATAAACTTAAAAGACACACACCCACTAAAAACAACCAATCACGGTTGCGTCATCATCAAAGCACCCTCTAAACTCCTTAAAGAAACTACTGTTAAAGAAAATTCATTCACAATGAATGAAAAATTGTAAAAATATTA
>NC_056750.1:528153539-528206039 GCF_019279795.1 Protopterus annectens | reverse complement strand
ATGATACCTGTAACAGACCCTTGCTTTGCTGAAGCTCCAGTTTCATCATATGGCCTGATGTGTACAATATGGTCCACTATAGGACCTGTATTTTTATGATGTGATAGAAATTCCTTGATCACAGTGGCTCAGTTGTAAGGATCTGTACTCACTGCTCCAATGTCAGGGTTTCATTCCTGACCTGTGGTCTCTGACCATGTAGAATTTGTATATTCTTCCTATATCTGCATGGGTTTTCTCTGTGTATTCTGTAATGCCATGCCGACTGAATGGGCACTCTAAATTGTCCACATGTATTGTATTTAACATTGCTGTTATGGCCAGGAACATACCTGAAAAGGGTCTGAGGACCAGCTATCTAATCCAGTTAACAAATGAATACAATTAATAAAAAAAATTGATTTTTTTAGTTTATTTTTCATAACCAAAATACATTAATTTAAATGTCAAGAAACATCAAAATGCCACTTATTTCAAGGATTTAGTGTTTATAGGATTCCTTTCTTCATTTGGTGTTCTGCACATTGTGAACCATTCCCAGCCAGGATTTTCTACTTCCCCTTATAACCCAATGCATACCACTTAATGAATTTCCTTCTCTCCCTAGACATTAGACTTTGTACCATTTGTTTTGCCTATGTAGACTCTGCCACCCTATCACCTTTGTGTGTTCTGTCTATTCTAAACACATTGACTACAGGTGGTTTTACACACACGCACACACATTCATATGTGCAAACTGCCACACACACAAATATATATATATATATATATATATATATATATATATATATATATATATATATATATATATACATGCATACACATACATATATATATATATATATATATATATATATATATATATATATATACACACACACACACACACACACACACACACACACACACACACACACACACACACACACACAAACACACACACACACACACACACACACACACACACACACACACACACACACACACACACACACACACACACACACACACACACACACACACACACACACACACACACATACATACACACATCTATATATATATATGTGTATATACACACACACACACACACACACACACACACACACACACACACACACACACACACACACACACACACATACAAACACACACACATAGGGGTCTACTTTGGAAGCTCAGAGTTTCAAAACTTTGGAATTCATAAGGGCAAGAACATAACATCGAAGTTTTGAAACTTCAAACATTTTAAATGGAGATTGCCATACAGCGCAAAATGGGAAATTTGCCATTCTCTTCAGTGTAGTGTGATCTCAGAGTTGGTATTTTTAATTAGCAGGGGGTGTGGGAGGCGCAAGAGGACTTGCCTCCTGCATAAACTTAAAAAACATTTTGTTTTTTATTTTTTTTATTGAAGTTTCAAACGTTCAAAACTTCACTGTTATGGTCTTGACCATATGAAGTTTGAAGTTTTGAAAGTTCAAACTTCCAAAGTAAATCCGCACATAGACATTCAGACAGAGAGAGAGAATGATGGAGTGAAAGAGAAAGTGCCATTGTTGTACACTCTTACCAAAAACCAGCTGCTGCATATGATGTGGGGGAGGTGGGTGGCTACATGACTGCATTTGGGGCTGGGGGGTGGCAATTATCTGGAAGCTGATATACATTTCCAGAAATCCTGGCTAAACCCTGCATATATTAATGACTTTCATCTATTTTCCTACCTTTTCCTACTTTAAGGACCAGTGCCTTTAATGATGTCATTTTTTTTTTCTTTTTTCTTTCCTGTTTCATGACCTTCCTTCTTTACTTTGCTTTGAGGTCAAGGAACTCAATTTTCAGACCCCATGTTCCCTCATGTCTTCCTTTCCTTTCTTCTGTTAGTTTAATAACTTGCTAAAGGCTCAGTGTATACCCCATAGATACATTTATTTTATTTGCTTTTGTTTACTATGAAAGTCTGACAGGTTAAGAACCCCTTTCATTGGTGGCTCAAGGAGAAATTCTCCACACAGAAGTTATAGTTAGTCACAACATTATAATTAAAGCAATACTTCCAGTAGAAGGCATATTACAAGTCAAGTCAGATGACAAAGAAGTACATTAAACTCAATAGTAAGTAATAGTGACATCACAGTTGACATACAGTAAAACAAATATATTGACTACCACAGTACATTTAACAGTACAATGCACTGCTCCTTTCTACCTTTGATGACACAGCAAAAATATATAGAAAAATATTCTGAAGATGAATTGGCCTGGAGGGAGTATAGTCAGCAACTGAAATTAGATGCATGCAACTTTCCTGGTTTGAATCATAAAGACAATTTTAAAATAGTACTTAAAAGCAAAAGCTTAGGCGTTGATGGAAGCCATGTGATCTCTAATTTATTTAAATTTCTGAATATTAAATATATAATAATAGTAATAACAATAATAATAATAATGATTAATAGTAAATCTGTAATATTAAAGTCTGTTGATGTCTTGTTTTAGAGATGGAAAATGCAGACTAAACATTCTTATTATTAAACTGCATTTTACATTCTGATAATATGTTGTTTTATTATGCAGAAATATATATTTGCATACTGGAGCAACATCCAAGAATCAGTAATATCAAACATATTAGCATAGCTACATGGCTACTTGTCTTGTCAAAGACAGGATCTACCAAAACTTCAACAGTAAGTCAAATATTGTAGTCTGAGATAACAATGACAAAATCATCCTGAAGACAGGAGGAATGTACAGACCCTAGATTTCTTCAGTTATTCACTTGGTTTTCTTTTAATGTGTGGAGGTTATCAGACAGTCTGATATTTGGTGGAATGTTGTTCCAAAGTTTTTTTACGTATGTACAAAGAATGGGACATCTTCACGTGTTTCAGTTAGAAGAAGATCTTTGGATCTTAAACTCCTGATAGGTATGTATAATTTTAAAAGGGTCCCAATGGCTAGTACATTTAGTGAGTTGTAGAGAATCTTGTGGGTTATTGCTAATAAAAAGAAACTATTAGGTTTGTGAGTTCATGATAATCTGATCTCCTAAGCACTGCGCAGTGATGAATCCTGGTTGGGACAATAGTAGCAAATGTTTCACTTCTGTTATAACATTGCTGTAACTTGTAGATCTGTGATAGGTGTAGTCATGAAAAGATTGAGGATGCATGCAAAAGGCTACATTTCAGCAGGGAGGATGCTTGGTTATTCTCTGTAGGCTGTGAGGAATTTATTGGCATTAATATTGCCACTCCAGTTTTACAGTGAGCTGAGTTGATGACATAGTGGATATGAAGGTTGATTTTAAGTGTTCATCACTGAGAACTTTAAAAAGTTTAATATGCTTGATCTGCTCTATTCTTGTCTTATTAGAAGAAGTAATGGTCAGCGCTTTAGGTAGAGACAGATTTTAGTTAAGATGAAACAGAATTAATTTAGTTTTTTTGGAGGGTTCAGTAATAGTTTTCACTGCTCAAGCCAGCTTTCTTTCCCTGAATGATCATGGCACAAACAGTTAAAATACCAGTCTAGTATTACAAAATCAGCATTTTCTAAATCCTTCATCAGATTAAAGCTAAATATATAAATTTTGTTGAATTGTATCACTGTTTCTTTTTAACATAATTTGCTGAGTTTGGCTTTAATGTAATGTGTAATGTAAATAATAAAATGCTATTGCATACATGTCTGTTCCTGTTAAAGCACTTCTTTGGAATGCAGTTTCTCAGAAAAAGATGTCTTACATTTAGTTGTCTAATCTGAGAATGTTTAGTGTATGCACATGAGTACAAAAATATGTGGGTAGATATGCAAGCATCTGTGTGTATTTGCTACAGGCGATTCATGTCTTCTTCATTATGTTTTATTTAGAAACAAACTATCGTGTTCTGGGAGTGGCCATTGCCTACAATGTTACTTTCTGTATATATGACCTTTCAAATTCCTGCCTGCTTTTCTTTCAAATATGTCTGACAGTGCATAACAAATGATATTTTAATTTACTGAGCTATAATAACTGAGCATTGTAAGAAACGTTGTGTCTTGCCTCAAAATAATAACCCACCCTACTAATTTCTTTGTACATTTTTCTTACAGATGACTCTGCTAAATTTTAATTATCAGCACAACTAGTGTTTTGGTTTAACAGCTTTGAGAATTTGCATTTCTTCTTTAAACCATGCAGCTTATATCAGCTGATCCTATCTTGCTATAACTTGAGGAACATAATGTAAAAGAGCTGGGACCATTAAGTTGAACATACTGGCAGATAGTGAGAAGCACAATGTTGATGAATTGACCATCAGGTAGGGTTGAATAGTCCTCACAAATGCAGGAAAATCAGAAATTAAAAAGTAATACAGCCATAAGGTCAACACTGCAGCTGTAGTCAGTGGAGAAACACAAGTACAAAGGATAAATAGGTTGCAGTGCAGGAACAACCATGCCCATTCAGGCAGATATACTTACAATATTTTTTTCAAAAGTAAACTAGCAACTCCATAAAGAAACTGAAATGTAATGAAAAGTTTGCAAAACAGAAAACATAACAGATGATGTCTCTAAAGCACTCATGAGATATACAACCCGACAACAAAAAAACAGCATATTAGGGGATAGCTGTGCAACTAAAGGGGAATATAGAACTATACACAGATACCAAACAGTTTACAGAAATGCATATTTACAGGATAAAAAAAGGATTGTGGAAAAGGTTGAATGGAGTGGGCATATCCATGCATGGCAACGATAAATGTGGAAGAAAAAAAAAAACAAAAGCTGCAAGCACCACAGTTCAAGAAAATCAAAAGGCAGTGTCCAGCAAATTGAAGCTAGTACTGACATCGTCCATGAAATCAACAAGCAGTGGTAGAAATGGAAACAGTTCTATATGGAATCCAAATAGAAATTCTCATTGTACATGCAAGAAACCAGCATGTGATATGTGGGAGACCTATAAAATGTATTTATTTTTATTTTATTAAATGTTATCTAGGGGAAATGAACTGGTCCATGCACCCTTTTAGCCATGGCTTGGGCCTTGGTGGTAAAGACAGCAATAGCATTTATATATAGCAGTCTTTGCAGAGATATAACATCACAGAATTGTTACGTTCAAAAGCAATATGAAATGAACAATGATACAGCATAAAATACATGTAAGTTGTGAAGTAAAGGAAGCAGCAGTAATATTTACAAAACTGAAAACATAAACTTTTAAGCTGAGTCAGACAGGTAATAATAATAATAATTATAATAATAATAATAGTAATATAATAATAATAATAAGGAGAATCTTCTTGCATTAATGTTTCAGGCAGTCCATGTAATAAAGAAAAAGAAAATTGAACAGGTCATTGAATTTAGTGGCAGACAGTTAGTAGTGCTTGTTTAAAAGGTATTCAACCTCTATCATTGAAACAGCTGCATTCATTATCTTTTAAAAGGTACTCTCTGAAAGACCTCTTGAGTAAAGTAAGTTGGTTTATTTGTTTGCTCTTGTTAAGTAGGTTGTTCCCAGAAAGCAGGTGCTACTTTGGAGAAAGCTCTTTCCTGGGATGATACTATGAAAGATGACCTATGAAACTGAATTCAGTCATTACTCTTTAGTGTGTAGGTTTGATGTCTGGTGGTATATTTGTTAATAGGGGGACAGCAGTGTCTGATATGAACAGCTATAAATGTAAAAGTATTAAGGAGAAAACTTGTTCTGACTACAACAGAAAGCCATTTTCCCAGTAATGTGAGATAGTGATGCTCTCTAAGGTTGAATGCACATGTGTGTGTGTGTGTGTGTGTGTGTGTGTGTGTGTGTGTGTGTGTGTGTGTATGTGTGTGCGTGCTTGAGTGTGTGTGTGTGTGTGTGTGTGTGTGTGTGTGTGTGTGTGTGTGTGTGTGTGTGTGTGTGTGTGTGTGTGTGTGCAAGTGTGTATGTGTGCATGTGTGCGTGTGTGCATGTGTGTGTGTGTGTGCCTATCTCTGTGTCTGAATGTGTAGACATTACATACTTACATAACATTAGGAAGAAGAATTATTTTACATAAACATATAAAACAACCTTATACTAAAGGTAAAACAAAAACAACCTAATTTAATAGCACATTTTCTAAGTGTAATAATGCCCTACAGGGATAGTATAATATGGGCAATAACAGACCCACTTATGGAACACCTCTGGAAATCTCATTTATTCACTTACTGTGTTGGGTATTATTGCTTGCATATCTTATTCTCAGCAGTTTGAGCTAGTGTATTGTTATTTATATGTGATGTGCTTCAGAATCAAGGAGTGACTAAAAGTGTTAAATGCAGGTGCAAAAGGAATTACCACAACATGCATAAGAAGTGAATAGCCACAATTATAAACACTTAATGTGATAAATCTTGCAGTTATTTTTAACAAAAATGTGCACATCTTTTTTTTTGTTTGTTGCTTGTTACCTGACATTTTCTCCCTGGGCCTCCAATGAAAATGGGCTGTTTAGCCCAGTGGACTCTCCTGGTAAACAGATGCAACTAACTAACTAACTAACTAACTAACTAACTAACTAACTAACTAACTAACTAATAAAAGACTCATGTTTGTGCCTGCTAACTTACTGAATTGAATAATTTCCTATTAGATATCTGCCTGCTTGAATTCAAATAATATTTTAAGCTGCAAGGATTTGATAGTGAGGCTGAAAGAATGAATGAAATACTAGACGAGAATGAGGATGTAAATGTCCAGTGCTGATTGCCTCAAGGCCCTGTCTTTTTTCTCAGTATTGCACAGACTTTTTGAGAGGTGGTCTTTGCCTGGCATATAAGGAATCCTTGGACCCTGTTTTAATGCATCTTTTGCACATCTGCAAAACAAACACGATAACTGCTATATTAAAAGACCTAAATTTTGCATGCAACATACATTGGACATGTTGGTATCCCTGTTGTCTCCAGACAACTTACTATTGACATACTGTTATTCCCACTTGGTAGCTCCCCCACCTTACTTCCGTGGACATCTATATGATACATGGCCCCTCTGGTTCTATTTTAAACATCTAACTCTTGATCCTGGTCATATACCTGAACTAGTGGCTTTCCCTGTTACTGATTAACTCTATTAGGGTGCTTTAGGTTGCCCACCATGCGTTCCCTTATATCCACGTGCAGCACTGGGTATCCCCTTCTTGTGCAGTGATGTCAGCTCATCTGCAAAGTTATACTCCTGTTCTGCCAACCATATTTTCATTGTCCTCAGGCAAAGTGCTAAGGGCTTGTTCCCTCACCTAAAAGTCTGCCAGCCCTTCAAAAGTGGTGACCTGACACCCACCCACTCACTCACCTATTAAAATAAGTACTTAACTCAGCAATATAATTACACAAACTTTTGTCTATGCTCATGAAACTTTTTTCTGCAAGTTTCAAGTGTTAAAACATCCTAGTAAGCAATGTTTTACTCTATCATAGTTTAAACAATCAATATCAAACAATTTAGAAACAGCAGTTAAAGCTTTAGCATGGAGTAAGGGGGTCAGGAACCGAACCCAAGCCCTTTATGCTCTTTATACTGTTACGTACTCTTTCAAATATATGCATGCAACTATCAAAATTATCACACTCTATAAACTGTGGAAGAAATTTATTGACCTTTATTGCTTCTGGGGTCTGGTTATTCCCTTCCCTAGTACCTCCATGACCCTGTCATACAGTTAGCATCTTCCTCTCATGTTGACATTGCTTCTATTTTTCTTCAGCCTCCAAATGCCACAGTCTGTCATTCTCTTTGACCTCCAAACACTGCAGTCTCTCTGCTGATTCTAATTCCAAACATTTGACCTCCAGTTCAAGTCTCTTTGACTCCAGATGGATTTTTAAGTCCTGTGAGGAAAAGGTGAACTGTCCTGTTTCTGATGTTTGCAAATCCCCATCACCAGACTGGTTATCCTCCTGTTTGCTGGTCTTTGCTACAACTAAGGCTGAAATCATATCCTCTTTAGTCAGGCTGTCATGCACCATTCCTTTAATTTTGCACACCTTGGCAAACTGGTTCTGTGTCAGCTTGCCATAATCCTTTGCTTTCATCTTTGCCTGTTTTCCCTTATTAAACTAAACTAACAAAAATATATAAAACCACTGTGAAAATGAAACTCTTTATGTTTATCTGGTGGCTGTAGAGAGTACACAAACCTTCAGTGACAACTGCTTATAGGCTACAGAAGTTCAATTAATATCCACACCACTGCTCAATAATATGTAACATCTCATCTCTGGTTAAGTATTAAAGGAGCCTGAATTCTCACCACTGATACTAGAGAGGGACATTCACTTGGAACAAAAATAGATACATGCAGTATTTCCTGATGCTGCTCTCTGCATCAAGCATGATTTCTCTTATAAGGACAGGGAGCACACTCAACCCAGGGTCTGGGTTTCCCTATCTCTCTCCAGATTCCCAGTAAGAGTCCCCACTAGCACAGCTGTAGAGTTGAGTCTTTAGCCAAGTGTTCAAGCCAAGTTCTCCAACACCCTCTCTGTGAAACCAGTGCTGCGTGTCTCTGCTTCAGTTAGCTGACACACACACACACACACACACACACACACACACACACACACACACACACACACACACACACACACACACACACACACACACACAGACACACACACACACACACACACACACACACACACACACACACACACACACACACACACACACACACACACACACAGCTATGCCTCCTTCTGCCAGACTATAAGGTAGTTACACTACCACCAGACCCTCCAAAGCCAGCTACTCTAAGGCTTTTACAAGAGTACACAATTATATTGAGTGAAATTAATATTAATACAGATGATAGTGTTTGACAAATGCAGTTAGGCTTTCAGGAGTGGCCACAAAGTTATCAAATATATATAAGTACTGTCAAATATTAAAATATTCTCTAAAGGACCAGCCTCAATGAAAAGTTAAAATAAATGTAATCATAAATATAAATATAACATGAAAATACTAAATATCTATTTACAATAAGCACCAGAGTTTCAGTCACAGGAAATATTAAAATAACACCGATGAATAGATTCACATAGATGCAGAAAACAGTACTTAACTAATCTCACTATATTTTCCTGACTGATCTAAAGAAGTACTATTACCTGGTCACTTATTGGAGTAAGGAAAGTTGAAGTAGGTGAATGATCCTTCTATGTCAGGTTCCAAAAATAGACTGCTCTGAGACTTTAATCTCATCTAGTATTAAAACATCATTTTCCCCTGGATTACATAATGGCATCACATACATATGGACATCTGACTTCTGGTTGCCATACTACCCCCTTTCCTAGCAACTGACTCAGAATCTCACACATATGTTTCAATAATACATACACATAGAACTTTGCTAAGATCTGTTGCAGCTTCTGGAAATCATAAAACCATAAAACACTTCCACTCTTCCTACAGGCGCTAATAAACCATTGTCTGGCTGCAATCAGAATTGTAAGATACAATCTTCATGGCCTAAATTAAGTAATTTAATTTCATAAAATTTTTCAAAGTTAGCTGGACTGAGATTAACCTCTTCTCCTCCAGTATCTTTTGTTACAATATATTAATTTCCATGGTTACAATACAGTAGAAACCGATACACATGTATATTTTTTCTGTCCAGCAGGACACACTGTTAATACATTTTTAACACAAGAAATTTTACAAATACATTTTCAACACAAGCATCCATACAAATCATTTTGATCTACAAAGGACATAACAGTTCTTTACAAAACTCTAGCTAGCTATGTTGGCATATGTTACACATCCACTGCCCTACTTCTCCTGGCATAGCTGGCAATATCTTACATCGTCACAATCCTATGAACCTATGTATAAGTCAGTTTACAAAGTGCCAGGAAAAATGCAAGTCACACAGAAGAAATGGGTGTAATATAGTTAAAAATTAAATGAAAACATAATCATTTTATTGCTCTGTTTTTATTATGTTATTAATATATTCCACAAGTAAAGTGTTAATGAGGAAATTTGGAAATCTACAAGTATGTGAATCATGGTAGACCTAATTTCACACTGAGAAAACCTGAATGTATATCATTGTAAAGCTTAAACAAAGCATAGCTTTATACAGAGCACTAGTATTGTACCATGTGTTGTAATATGTAATATGGCAGCAATTGTTATAAAGAAACTGGGGGCAACCTGAACAGCATGTAGTGAAAGGCAAGTTAGCAGAAAAAGAGAAATTAAATATAATGGGAATTGGGGGGCATATTGCCAGTGCTTTAGTGTCTTCTAAAAATAAGCTAGAATGTTGACGTCCTCCTAGAAAACCCAACAGTCTCCAAATTTAGTATGCCATAGAACAGGACAAACAGATCAATTTAAACAACTGTCATTACAGAATGTGCAATTAGTAACTGGGTCAGGATTAAGAATGGAGTACAACAAGACTGTATATTGTTACACTGTCTATTCAACTGATATGCCGAATACATAATGCAAAACTCTGGGTTGGAGAAATCAGATGCTTGAATCAAGATTATTGAGAAAATAATTAACAACCACAATATGTATCATCTGTGTATTAACAACAGTGATATGTAGATGATGCTCCTGTACTGGCTGAAACTGAGGAAGAGTTGAAGAACCTGTTGATTAAATGTAAGTTGAAATCGCAAAAGCTGGTTTGTTGCTCAACAATTAAAAAAAAAAGACTAAAATTGTGATCTAGTCCTATCAGTTCTTCACAGATAGATGGGAAAGAAGTGGAAAGAGTGACAGATTTTATAGTCCTGGGTTCAAAGATTTCTGAAGATTATGATTCTAGGAATGACATTAAATGAGAGTTGTGTTTTGAAAGGAAAGCTATTGCAAATCTGAATAAGATTTTGTTGAGAAAAGACATAACATTTGAAAAAAGGTATGTATCATTAAAGCGCTGGTTTTCCCAGAAGTAAAATATGATTTTGAGAGTAGAACTATAGTTAAAGCTGCATGCAGGAAAATAGATACTTTTGAGCTAGGGTGTTTAAGAAAATGTTTCAGAATTCCATTAATTATAAAAAGGCTGAATCAGTAAATACTTAAGAAAAATAAATCTAGACTGTTCATTAGAAGGTGAAAAAGTAAAATTCTCACTCAAATTTCTTGACCGGATATTATGAAGACAAGGTTCATTAGAGAAGACAATGAAACTGGGAAAAATTGATTGCAAAAGATGAAGGGGGCACGAAAAGCTACTTAAAAGTTAAGGGCCAGCATCAAAGAAGGAATAATTCAAAGAAGCATTTTCTGACAGACAAGTCTGGTGTTCTAAAGTTCTAGAGGTTACTAAATGTTGGATTTGACTAAACAACTTAACAACAACAACAATGGCAAGATACTTAAATGATCAGGAATGCAGAATTTTCAAAGGGAGTGTCCATGGAATGCACTCACTGAGTATAACTAGATATATTTTCGAGATACTGAGAGGACAGGACCTTGACACAATAATGGCTGACAACCTGGGTGTTCCCATTGCATGATGTTACTCTCCTTAAATAGCTAGGTGATAAGGAGCAGTCCAAAATGGCACAGCAACCTTCTGCCATTCATATCTCTAGCAGACACCATCAGACACACAGATGGCAAATAGAAGCTGAGGGAATCCAGCCCTGGACTAAGGAAGCTGCCTCGTTCACAAAGCATACCCTTACTCCACTGCATTCACAGTCATACAGCCTGTAAGTAGGGTAGAAAAAACAGTACTAGTGAATAAAGGGTGGTCTAACCAACAGGTATACAGTAAAATGTTTCATTGACTTGAATGGATGGTACCTGTTGCTTGTTTGGTCCATGTACATCATTTTACTGGAAGTCTTTTATTCATCATGTGCTGTGATTATTTGATGTGATTGGTTTAAGTTTTATGAATGAGTTGTTCTCCAGTGCTTTTAGATGGTCTGATAAAGCTGTTATACACAGTGAAAACTCTTGCAGATATTTTATTTGATTTTATGTGTATTTATTAAAGTGTTCATTTAAGTTTGCTATGTTCAGCTGTTGTGGTTGGATATTTGTTATTATTTTACTGTAAGGAGGATGCAAGGCATCTGGCAGTTTACATATCTCATGCATTCAAGATAAGGAGCTAAGCGTTTGCAACATGCACACACACACACACACACACACACACACACACACACGCGCACACACGCGCACACGCACACACACACACACACACACACACACACACACACACGCACACACGCACACACGCACACACACACACACACACACACACACACACTGTATACACAATATTTGCACCCAACAGTAATACTATGCCTGAAAACCTAACTGTAAATGCTGTCATTTCATTGGTAGAGCCATTATAGAGAACATCCCAGACCACAAGTATGACATGAGCAATAGGTAAGCATACTGAAATGCACGTGTAAGCTTATTTAAATAACAACAGTTTGGAAAGTTCTTTAGAACTGTACCACAAATCCGCCTAAGCCCTGGGGACAGTGAGATGTTGACTTTTGAGTGGGTATAACAGTGACCTGTTAAAAATGTCATGGCATATACATAGTTTCCTTACCACTGTGTAGCCAGTGCCTGGGCAATTGCATCCATTATGAAAGGTAGCTGTATGGCAGTTTTCCACTCCTAGTGTTTATGCACGTCCTGGCAGTAGGTCCAGATAATGTTGTTGACTAGGATTGCAGTTCTAGTGTAGATCCTATTGGGACATATCCTTATAATTACAATAATCTGATTCATGGTGACATGATTCCCAGTCCTGCAGCTGTGTAACACAAATGTATTTTTTATCTGCCTACCTTTCATGTTTACATGCACCCTTTCCTATAGACATGTATGGATCAGCTATCCTCTACTCAATGAAATATGGGTATTTTCTTGCCTCCTGCTTCGTCAGGCTTCATAGAGCCACTTAGGTTCATAGGTTCATAGGTTCATAAGTGTGTACTAGGCTAATGGTCCTGGAGCCTTCACAAGCCTATTCCATAGGATTACCCTGACATCGTGCCTCCCAACCTTAGGTCCCAGTGCCTATGTCAAGTAGAGCCACTGGAGTGATCCCCGAGGTGAATTTTCTATTTCCCATCCACTCATCAAGATTTCTCTTGAAGAGGGCCAGTGAAGTACTCTGTTTCACATGTATGGGAAGTCAATTCCACAGCATGGGCAGTCTCTGGGTTATGAACCTGTCCCTCCAACATGTTCTGTTGATTATGGTAATGAGGTTGAGGTCTCTGGAGCTTGTGGTGTGGAGGGATTCGGATTTCTTTAGATGTAGCATTTCTAACAGAGCTGGGTCAGACATGGCTTTGTAAGTCAAGCAGAGATCACCTCACAGTAGGCAATATGAGACAGAGAATAGTTGGGGGTTTTTGAGTCTGTCCATATAGGACAAATGTTTAAGGCCTAGGATCCTCTTTGTGAGGTACTTGTGTGGCCTCTCCAGTTGTTGCAGGTGTTTAGTGAGGTACATGCCAAATGGAGCATTGTACTCAATGACTGGCCTAATGAGGGAAGAGTAGAGGGAGACAACGACCTCTTTCTTTCTGGATGCAAAACCCATAGTAATGAGCTGTATCACATAGAAGGGCTTTCTGACCACAGTGGCAATGTGGTGGTCAAAAGATAGGCTGCTGTCAACCTGTGTTCCCAGATCTTTTATAACACCTTTTGTGTTCAGTGGACTACCATCGATGTAGTAATTCATGGGAAGTGGGTTTTTTCCAAAGGGGATGATGACACATTTTTTGGCATTGAGCTTAAGGCCATGGTTCTGACACCAATAGTTGGTCTCAGTGAGGCCTTTCTGCAGGATGCCAACATCACTCGGGGAATTAATAATAGCTCCCAACTTGCACTTGTCTGCGAACTTTGTCAGCCAGAGTCCCTTTGTGTTGGCCTGGACTTCATAGAAGTAGATATCAAACAGGAGGGGCCCCAAGACCAAACCTTGTGGGACTCCACACATGACTGGTTGGCAGTCTGACTTGGAGTCAGCTACTTTCACACTGTAGGTACTATATGTGAGCTAGTTTGCAACCCACCTAGTGATATAGGGGCTGATGCCTAGCATAGTGAATTTGTTTATGATTCCTGAGTGGGGAATGGTATCAAAGGCCTTAGCCAGATCACAGCAGGCTGTATAAACCAACTTGCCTTCATCCACAGCTTTAGGTGACTGACTCAAACAAGTCAACCAGGTTGAGTAGGCATGAGTTACCCTTCATAAACCAAATTGTGTGGGATCCAGAGTTTGGATATTCCCTATATCCTTGTTTATTAGGTCCATGATGATGTGTTCCATAGCTTTGCATATCAGACTCATTAGGCTAATGGAGTGATAGTTCCCAGGGTCTGTAGTTGTTCCTCCTTTGTGAAGAGGGATGACTGTAGCAGTGTGCCATTCGGTAGGGACAAAGCCTGAGGTGAGGCTGTGAATGAACAGGGCACACAGGTTAGGGATTTTGTCAGGTCCCATAGAAACTGTATTCTTGGCCTTGGACAGTGCTGTTTTAACCTGTGCAGCAGTAATAATGGATGCCTGGCAATCTACTGGTATTGTGATTGGTTCTTTGGAGGGTGGTAAAGTTGGCACTGAATCTGGCGGCCACTATATTGGCAATATCTATTTCCTCGGTATAGGAGGTACCACTGTACAGTAGCTCAGAGCAAATTTTGGTATTGCCATGGAGATTCTTTACATAACTATAGAAGGCATTGTGGTTGTCTTTACTATCTGCTGCAATTCTGTTTTCATAGCTAGCTTTAGAAGATTTGATGAAGGATTTCAACTTTTTGTTGAGACTGATAAGAGAGTTTTTCCAGTCTTGGGACTTCACCTTATTCTGCATCCATTTCCTCCTTCTGTTGTAGAGTTTGTTTATAGCAGGGGACCACCAGATTGTGCTTTTTTGGAGGAAAGATTATTGGTTTTATTGGGTATGGTGAGATCCATGCATTTGTGTACATGTTCGGACAGTGCATTAGTGTATGATTTGGCGATAATGCAACTATTCTCCATTTGCATGGGTGCTGTGAGGTTAGCCACCTCTGTTTTTGGGAGCCCAAAGTTAGCTTTGGAGAGGTTTTTCATGGTGGTTACCTTTGTGGGGTGGTGGGGTGGTGGAAGGGATTTGGATTTCCAAGGTGATTAGTTTGTGGTCGGATCTAACCAGGTAGGAGTTGACTATTGGTGTTGAGCAACTGTCACCCATGTTAGTAATGACCAGGTCAAGGATGTTGCTACCTCTAGTGGGGATAAGAACGAGCTGGTCCAGGGCATTGGAATTAATGAATTCCAGGAAACGTTGGGAAAGTGTATTGGTACATGAGTACTTTTTCCAGTTAATAGACGCGCAGTTAAAGTCACCCAGTATGACTGTGTTAAGTTGGACCCTAATATTCTCCAGGGTGCTTAGGAATGTGAATGTGAGTCTTGGGACATGGTTGGGGACCTATAGCAGGCTATGACCTGAATCGCTGTCTTACCCAATGTTAGCTGACCTGAAGTATCTCTGATGCGTTATGTTGGGCTATCAGTCTGGAGGTGTGCACATCCTTTATGAATATGGAAGCACCACCGCCATTGGAGCTTCAGTCCGAGTTCTGGGGCCGAAAGGTGTGGAATGAGTTATAGCCTGGTAGTTCAGGGGTGCTTTCTGCTGCGTTGAACCAGGTCTCTGTTACAGCACAAATGTCGATGTTCTCCATTTTAAGGAGTGCTTTGAGCGAGTACATTTTGAGAGTTAGACTTCTACAGTACATTTGGTACATTTAATGCAAACACTGCCATTGTATGAATTTCTTGGAATTAAATTGCGTTGTCATAAAACACAAGATTATTTTTCACAGCTGTTACAGATACAATAAAGATACTGCAAGGAAAGAGGCATGCTAATCAAACTTCAAAAAGCTATGGTAGGAGATTAAATGAGTTGCTGCAAGAAAAATATTTATTTGTTTATTATTTATTTAGTCCCTTTGGAATGTCCATCTGGATGTGATACCCTTTTTAGCAGAGGCCTAGTATGCAGAAAAACACCCAGTTGGCTTTGAGTAGCATTTTTATATTATCCGAATAATGGGATTTTGGAAGAGGTCAGAGAGAAATTAAAAGTAACAAGATATAAACTTATTTACAGAGAGACAGATTTTTTGGCAATGTTCAGACAAGACAGACAGTGTCATGATATAGTCCCATTTATAAATTGAATATCACTTGAGAATGTTTACGTTTGTGGCATAGCTAGAAAAGCTATTTCATTATGGATGGATGAATATTGTATATCACGCTTTTGATAGGTAAATTTGTGAAGGCAAGCATATAATTAAAGTCATCAGTGAAAATAAAGGAATAGATGGAAGACAGCCAATTATTGTGTAAAGCAAATAATTAAATAATTTAATAACTAAATAAAAATGGTGGTCCATAAAATTATACACTGAAATATTCTGCTAGCAGATTTAATGTTAGATAAAACCCTTACATTTCCTAAAGAAGAAACACAAGTGTGGGCAATGTCTTAGTGACAGCATAAGTACTCATGTAAAACTAGGAAAATAGGAATATTAGTGCAGAACTATAAGATATAAAATTACGTCTAGATGAGTGAATGCTTGAACAACTCCAACAGCGGTAACACACTAAGTAATTTTCTTGCCATTGTCAGTACGTGATATGGTAATTAAGTATAAATATTGGCACAACAGGTAGCACACTTACCTTTGGTGCAGAAGGCTGTGGGTTCTATTCCCACCCCACATGGATCAATAGCTGATACTGCAGTGCAGAATAAAGAGAATGCTGCACTCCTGATTTATCATCCTTCAGATGAGATGTTTAATCCAAAGTCCCATCTGCTTAAGATGATGGTAGCTCAGTTGGATGTAGAAAAGATCATACTACCTACTGAAAAGAGTAGGGGGAGTTCTCCCATGCCCTGACCAAATTTCCTCTAGTAGTATAAATAGCACTTTGGGTCTCCATGTAAATAGGCCACTGCCCTAGTGGGACTAACCAGGTCAGCAAAGGATAAATAAATATAAATTTAATAAGTATAAATGTAATAAATGTTAAATAAAGGAGCCTAAAGCTTGGATTTGCAGAGGTGCACTGCACTATTGTGCAATGTGTTGCAATGGAGGCAGTAATTCCAAATCCAAAACAAAACATGGAGAAATTCTGTACAGATAGCTCACTGCGCTTAGGCCTACATCACTGAGAAGGACAGAAAATGCACAAAAGGACACATTTGCTTAGTGAAATATGTACACATAAACATGACAGAATCATACTCTGCTTTGTGCATAGCTCACAAGAGCTAAAGATGTGAACACGCAGACCTTGGCAAATCGAAATAAAGTAGTACATGCAGAGCCTACACTGCAGGTTCCCTGAGCAGGATGTCACAAAGTCTCAATTAAAAGTATTCAGCAATGCATTATGTGTGGCTGGAGTGGTGCAGTGTCTGTATATTTGGTCAACGGTCAAATGTATATATGCATACTGGGTAGGGAATGCATTGTATAGGAAAGTAGGAATAAAGGTGAAACAGCAAGGAGAGGGACACACTGAAGGACTGCATATGTGAGTGTACAGGATGAGGGAAAGCAGGGCAATATTTTGATATGGGGTTAGCACACCATATTTTAATTTATATATAAACAAAAAGAGGGGATGGTAAAGGGTTAAATCAGGGTGGAAATGGGGTTTAGGACAGTGAGTAGGAAAAAGACAGCTGCATTTAAATGGCACAGTGAAACAGGCAGTATGTGCCCCCTTCGCACCTATTGTCCCACTGCCATGTGTGTTATTATCAAAATGTTGTTTGTAGTCCAACCTTCCCATCACAAACTGACTACATTCAATATTTCTGAATCCTTCCACCATTGTCTCCCACCTTATTCGTCTATACCATCCCTGTCTATGTCTATATTTAATGACTGTTAACCCCCTGCTACATTCCCTAATCTATCTACCCATCACATACACACACTCCTCATTGCTTTCCCAGCTACACTTTTGCATTTTATATCTATATCTATCTATGTATATGTATGTATGTATGTATCTATATATATATATATATATATATATATATATATATATATATATATATATATATATATATATGTGTGTGTATATAGACAGATATATAGACAGATTTACCTAAAATCATTGCATCAGTGAAATGTCAAAAGAGCGAAAGTCAACACATTAATATTGACAAAAAACATTGACATGTTTTTACGCATGCTGCAAGGAAAAACCCCATAACGTGCACATTTTAAAGCATGTTTTTTCAGGGGAAAGACCTACTGCACCCCCTTAGGAGGGGATATGTGCCCCACACCCTCTGATACTTATTGATTCCTAGTTTGAGATTACATAGACCCCAGGGGAAAAGGCATATGCCCTAACCCCTTGGATTATTGATCTTACACATCTGTCGACTCTCTGTTTTGTTGACCAAAGCGTGTCAGCAAAACAGGGGTCAACATTAGGAAGCTTTTGTTTATTGCAAATGTTCCCAAATATATCTTTGTATCTGCATCTATATATATATATATATATATATATATATATATATATATATATATATATATATATATACATATACATATCTATATATATAGAGAGAGAGATAGAGATAAAGACATACATATTAAGCAATGCCTATCCCCATTTATCATTCTGCATTACCCTTGTGAGTTTTACTCTGCTTGTTATTCCCTCTTTTCTACCTTTTCTATCGTCCCATTTTGTCTTCATTAATATGGTTAAATGGGTGGCACTTTGCTGTACTGTCCCTGTTTGGTCTGTTCACAGAGTTGCAGCTATGAGGTGCTTTGTTGCTTGCACAAATACATAGTCTAGTGAGGTTGCTTGTTGCTTGCACAAATATGTAGTCTACTGAGGTGCTTTGTTTGTTTGCACAAACATGCAGTCTAGTGAGGTGCTTTGTTGCATGCAAAAACGTGTAGTGCAGTGAATGCTTCCTTACCTTTCTTGTGACTTTGATCTTGTGAGATATATTATTCCCGATTCCCTATATTTCTATAATACTACTGCTGTTTGTAATGCAGCAACACTAAATTACAGTGCAACCCTTTTATTGGAGTATCAGCACTATTCTGGTCCTAACAAGAGTTATGGTCTTCTTTGTGCTATGGGATCTGTGGTACTCAGTGCTGCACAGTGGCATAGGGTTGTTTTTGAATGCCCCACATGTTCTTCTCATATCACAACTTCTCATACTCCAATTAATTTTCTGAAGAACTCCCCAACTTATTTACGAGAGGCTTGCTTTGCTATTGTTTACATACATCCTTGTTTTTTATTACATGTGTTTACTCTATCCACTGTATTTCAAATATAAGCCCTTCTTTTCTTTTCACTAATAAACTTAAAAGGGTAAAACGTCTCATTTTTTTCTTGTACTATGTGCACAAAGCAGTTACTCTGTTGTAGCATTGGACCATGCTATGACCATTGTGCCCTACTTCCTGTTGGATCAACTCCTGCATTTATTTTAATTGGATTGTCTCATTCTTTCTGCAGCAGTAGCATCTTTTTGCATTCAGTGTTTTGGAACTATTTTAGAAAATCATTCTGTATGTGACATCATCCACTCTACAGGCATACCATCTCTCTTATCACTTTGATCTCGTATTTCTTGGCCTCTGAGATTGTTTACTAAGTATCTGTCTCATGACTCAACAGCATTCTGTGTATGAATTATGTTCATATTTTACTAGTAACCAAGCACTAGCAGTGCAGCAGGTAACACACTTGCCTTTGGTGCAGAAGGTTGTAGTTTCCATTAACACACCCAGTAGATGGATTGCTGACACTGCAGTGCAGCATAGGAGGGGATGCTGCACTCCTAAGTGTGTCATTCATTGGATGAGATGTTAAATAGAAATGCCAGCTGCCTAAGTTTGTGCTAGCTCAGGTGAATGTAAAAGATCTCACACCTCCTATCAAAAAGAGTATGAGTCCTTCCATAAACAAAACATTATTTATATTCTTGCAGAATGTACTTATTTGCAGGTACATATCGACACATTTCTATCATCATTATTCTTCCATAATTGTTCTTCAATCTTTCCATAACCATAATCTAATTTTTCACAATATATCAGCCAAAATCCATTTCCCATTAAACAAAATTTCCTTCATACTTTCCTTCCAAATAACCCATATTACATGTGCTGCGGTAGCGCTGTCGTCTCACAGTTAGACGTTGCCCGTTCGATTCTCAGTTAGAGCGTCTTCTGTGTGGCGACATGCGTGAATGGGCATTCCTTCATTGAAGGTTGTGCGTTAGGCCCGGCAAGCCAGCATGTAAAAATCTACTGCCAATCATTAGCGGACCGGAGTTCCGCTGTGGCGACCCCTAACCGGGAAAAGCCGAAAGACACAAACAAACATAAAACAAATTCTTGTTATTCCTTTTCATATCTTTCCTCTTGTTTTTATACTATCCATATATAATCATATTAATATCTATTTTGTGTACATAATTAATGTTCTCAAAACTATTTCTTCACACGTTTGCCAGAGTTTAACCACTCTTTTACATTTCAAAAAGAAAAAAAATCATGCTCTGTTGCCTTTTTCTCCCCACAAAATAAACATAGTATTTCAGCTTCATTTTTATGTGGCATATTTCCCATTACCAGTAATTTATTTATTACCAGACTCCACTGGAAATCTCGACATTCTACAGTCTCAGTACACTCACTATTTCCTTAGGTTAATGGATTTTATCAATTCTTCTGGTAAATTTTCCCATAGATTTACCATTTAAATACGTAGCACTTGGTAAATGCTTTATCACATATTTTTCATATTTTAAAATAACATCCACACTCCTCATTCTAAATATCCTTCTCATCCTTAACTTTCAATATCACAAACTGAATAACACATAAATGAAAAATGATTTATAACATCTTTTAACTCAATTTCATCAGTACAAAATTGAACAGACATTTGTTTAACCGAGTCCTTTGCCCCAAAAATATGAACTCATTCCATGGTAACAGTCCTTCTTTTTTCACAATTTATCAAAATCTTTCCAGTAAGTCTTCAGTCTCAGATGATAAAGCATAAAATGTCTGCTTCCCCAAATGAATCCAATATCTAATGTCTTTAGCTTCAAAACCTAAAGATAACAGTAATTATCACTCACAAAATATCTGTCATTTATTCTTTCTTATTATCCAAACAACAAGCCATTTTTTTTTCTTTTCAATAATGCTCACAGTACCTTATATTCTTCCAGTTGCACCAGTACATGGTTTTCTAGATTGCATCCCAGCTGTAACCTTTTGTCCAGCCAACGCATGACTCATTTCCTTTCCAACAAATTCAGTGTGTATTCTGAAAACTTTTTCCATCATATCCAATCACAAAATCTCACTCTCTTCTCCAGGATCACCTTTGTTCAATATAATAACTATTTTTTATCAGATAAACCTCTAGAAGTAATTTCACTGACAACAACTTCTTCAAAATCCAGAGGTTTAAAGTCAGTTAGATGCTGACTATTTGTGCTATCCACTTGCTTTTCAACATTTTTCTGTCCAACTGACATAACCACACTGCTATCACCAACAGAAGAACGCTCTTCTACCTTCATTACCACATCATTTCTCCTAGCTGTCACAGTGCCAGGGACAGCGGTAGGAAGTACAGCAGCAAAAACATCTCCTCTCACAACAAAAAGAGTACTGGAAGTTCCCCAATGCCCTAGAAGTATAAATACCTCCCTTGAAAAGAGACTACTAGCCTATTGAGACTCAGTTAACAAAAGATAAATAACAAAAAATAGTTTCCCACCACTGAAACCATTTTTAAACAGTGAAGCCATTAAAACCTCTTCTCCTTTTACACTGTTAACTGCTTCAACAATACTATTTACTCTTAGGTTTTCAGCTCCATCAACTTTCCACAAAAGTTTTTTCTTCTCTAACATACTTCCCATGGTGTTTTTTTCTCTCACTCTCCACAAGAATTGAAAAGGATAGATGAAATGTCATCAATTCCTGGCCAAATCATCCTATAGTCAATATGATACCAGCATGATACCAAATTTAAACTCCTAGGTGTAAAAACATCCTAAAAAGATTAAAGTTTATTTCATGGATAGCTATAGAACACCCTCTGTGTTCCCTTCTGAGTATGATAGCCATCTCAACAACAACACTTTTCTACTGGGGAACATTAACTGTCCATCAATAACCTGGCTGACCTACATTGCCAGTGTCTGCCTGCCCAAATGATCCTTTGACATTATAAATGCTTACTCTTTCATTTAATTAGGTGACCATCTTACTTACAGACCAAAATTCTCTTGATTTTATACTCACAAATATGTCCACTTCTTGCATACTTCCATATGTATCATCTTCCCTCTTTAAATTAGATTCCAAACCACTGATAATTTAATCTAAAACTGGTGGTACTCCCCCTACACTATATCTGTGTTTAATGACTCTTCAAAACCAGCCACCCTCTGATAACTAATGACATGGGTTCTGATCTAATCTTCATGTAACAAATCTCATTGCTAAAGCAATGTAGCTATGTTTCTGACTTCTACACCAACGTAAATAATTGTATTGACAATTTATACCCTCTTTGCATGAAATATATTTACATATTTTAAAACAAACACCTATGCTAGAATTCATACACACACACACACACACACACACACACACACACACACACACACACACACACACACACACACACACACACACACACACACACACACACACACACACACACACACACACACACACACATACACACAAAGCAATTGTTACACACCCTGTAAGCACTGTTACTGTCAGAGCTCACAAAAGGGACAGTTGTTCACTCTCAAATGTCCCTAAATATCTTGCGCGTATTTTTATTCTGGAATGCTTACAGACATCAGTCTATTTACTTGCTATATATGTGACTGCACTCACTATGTGGATTACTGGCTTTCAAAGCCAATAAAACACTTTGCATTTTTTTCTTTTTTTTTTGTAACTAGTTGTTGTTGTTGTGTCTTTCGGCTTTTCCCGGTTAGGGTTCGCCACTGCGGAACTCCGGTCCGCTAGTGATTGGCAGTAGATTTTTACGTGCCAAGTTGCCGACCCTGACTCACAACCTTCAACGAAGGTACGCCCATTCATGCATGTCTCCACACAGAAGACGCTCTAGGTGAGAATCGAACAGGACAACGTCTTACTGTGAGGTGACAATGCTACCGCAGCACCACCACCACAGTAGTACATGCTAAAACTCCATGTACTTCAAAGAGTTATGATCAGGTCTCATTGATGCTAACCAGTTATTATGTATTCTGAACATGGACGCCAAGAGTCACCTTTTGAGATTTGCTCTTGAGGTGAATTTCTTAACATACATGTCTCAAACACATAATAACATGTTTATGATTGAAAACCCAGTCTTAGTCCTCTACATTATACCTACATTAGCAACATACTTAAAACAAAATAATAAAGCACTTAAGAGAACCATATGGAAGCTAAAAGCTGAAGATAAACTTAAAATAGCCACTGAAATGAAAGGTAACTTAAAATCTTCAGGACTGTAGATCCATTACTAAACAAAAAGTCAGCTTGGTATTTTATTAGATGTATCCCATTCCTTTATAAAAACATTGAATACTCCATCAGTAAACTACTGCAATAACTTAAGGTGGCTTATAGTCTCACACCTACATAGTGCTAGATGACCTGTAACTATTAACGTGCTAAACTCAGGAACTGAGCATTCCTTGCTTATTATTGTCTTACCTTTTGGATACAACACAAGAGTGCTACAGACCATGTAACCCCAAATTCTGTGATTTATTGTCTTACCTGACAATGAATGTTAATACAGGTCAGTTGAAAGAGCAAAATGGTTACCCATCCCTCACAGATTCAGCTTCCAGATAAATTCTTTAAAATGACTGAATAACAGATTTTGTGCAAGTACTCCATTTTTTGTATGCTCTCATTTGTGAGTAATCTTTCTAGTCCCTGCCTCATGGAATGAATTGCTTCATCACTAGAAATCTTCCTCTCACACACACATGCACACACACGTACACACACTCGCACACACACTATTGTTTCTGTTGCCTAGAGCTGAATTGTGTCATTGAGTTGGGGGAGTGATGAGCTAGGCCTGGTTACCACAGCTCATTGTCTGTACTGCAGTAAATTCTCACATATTAGATTGCGTATATCAGCCTACTTTAATTTTTTGTAACTTGTTTTCTATTACCTGCCCATAATATGCTGTTTCCAAATGTTGTGGTTATTGTCTTAGCCTTATGGCTCAGGTTGTGGTTGAAAATGGGCCCTAGACAGTACACGTACTCAATTAACAAATTAAATAAATAAATTAATAAATAAACTATGTCAGGAAATCATGAATGAACATCCAACAATGTTCAGAGCCAGTCAACAATAATACTGCCTTTTGTGACCCAGATTAAGTATTTAATATCCTAGCTGACAAATTTAGTGCAAGTTTTACTCCAATCATAGTTTTAGTTATTCAATAGGTTCTGCAGTCCCATCCACCTCTATTAATTACTGTGGAACAAGTCCGCTCAGATCTCTCGGCTAACGACATTAAGGGCCCATATAACATATCATGTTGCTGGATTCGGAGTACAAAATACAGCCTATCTGAACCCTTACTTAACCTCTTTAATCTAGACCTCTCCACTGTCTACATTCCACCAGCCTGGAAAATAGCCATTGTAATGCCATTACACAAAGGTGGCCCAGCAATGGAGCCTGGTAACTATAGACCAATTATTTTCACTAACCTCATTGGTAAAGCTATGAAACATATTAGCTCAGATTTCATTAATCTGGGCAATGAAAATCTCTTAACTCTGGACCCTCATAAATTCTGCTTTGGCAAAGTAGGTCCGGTGTCTTTAAACTTGTTAACATCTTTGAAAAAGGTCATCAAAACAGTGGATAGTGGTTACAAAACACATGCAGTGCATCTGGGCCTGGTCCAGGGCTTTGGCAATATTTCCCAAGCAGGGATTAATTTCAGACTTTCAGTCTGATTGTAAACTCATATGTCGTGCAGTGGCTTGCTAACTGGTTGTTGACAAAAGCCATATGTTTAAAATCTCATTTGCTAAAACCATTTACAAGTTGTGTATGACAGGACTTAGTGTGGGTCCATCTCCTATTAGTATTGTTTTCAGACCTACTGACTTAGCAGATGACTGCATAATGGTGTGTTATTATTCGGTCTTCCACTGAATTAATATTAATCAAACATGGGTTAGACTATCTTAACAACTGACACTAGGAAAGTGGTCTCAAATTAAATGTGAAAAAATGTAGTGTAAGTAATTTTGGTAAATAAAACATTTTCACAAAATACCATATAGGTGACACATCCCTCCAAACAAACACTGTCATAAGGGATCTAGGCATGCTTGCTGATAATTTCTTATCTATTTACAATTATGTTTCCTCAGGAGTTCAAAAAGGTTTCTGTTTGTCTCATTTAATTTCCAAAGGTATTGCCTGTGGGTCCAAAGAAGTCTTCATTCCCCTTTAGAGAATGGGTGGAGTTTCATCTTCATCCAATTGAAGTACAAAGTTCTTCAACAGGGTGTTAATGCATGGATAAAGCCAGGAAAGAAAGCAAGTCTATACTTCATTACAGCTTATCAAGCAACTGTAAAATTTGGACAGACATCCACCAACTTTGTTTGCAACATAAATAGGACATGTTGAAGGGAGAGGTGTGTATCTCAGAGAATTCTTCTTCGATAGAACAGGCTACCCATCCATGTGAAGCAGAGCTATTCTCTAATCCTATTCAAGAGAAACCAGGATGATTGGATGGGAAATTGTAAATATACCCCTATTTAACACTTGTGTCTCTAATGGATAGAGGCACCCTACAAAAATTGCCCTAGCTTACAGATACGCCTTAAAATAACCTCTAAAGCATATAAACTTTCAGGATTAATTTGAAAAACTTGGCCAGACTTACAAAGGTCAACAAATAAACTTGCATGATACATTTGGGATGCTTGGCTAGGCCTATAAAGGTCCCAGTGGTTGTTATCCTAGTATACACCTATAAATCTATTTTTTTAAACTCACTAAATATGGCTTTACTGTTTACTGTGAGAAATTTACATTTACACATGCTAGGTCTGTTTTTAATGTGAAATTGTTTTATTTAGCACTGTGGCTGGCTTAGTGGTTTATCTCATAGGCACAATGCACATGGTTTGATTCTCACCTTTGGTAGATTGTCTGCTTATTGGTTAGGTGTGTAATAATCTGCATACTGATTACCTACTATTTAACTATGACCCTATTTTGTAGGAGTAGTTGGCATAATTGTTAAGGTCTTTACCTCACATATACCAAGTGCAAAGTTCAATTCTGACCTTTAAAAATTGGCTAGGCTTGTAATAAGCTGCAGACTAATAGCCTAATATTTACCTATGATTAAATATTCTTTTGGGATTGGGGGCTGGCACAAAGTTTAAGATGTTTAGCTCACTACAGGAATAAGATACATTGTTTAATTCTCACCTTGGGAAGCATTGATAGGCTTAAAAAGGCCCCCTGGAGTCATAAGCCTAATAATCCCCTATGAAACGGCCATGAGTGTTTGTGCTATAAAATTTGAAATAAAGGTTTTGATAAAATTTCTGTAATTGTTGTAAAAGTAAAGAAGAAAATCATATTCATACTGACAGGTTTCAATGGTATTTATGGCAATTCAGGAGAGACAGCCAAATAATTAGATATTGGAATAGCTGTAGGGGGAGGGGGGCCCTGGTACATTACCCTGTCTATACCCCCATTCTACCATGATCATATTTTTCCAAGACAATGCTCTGACGAAGGTTGGTGTAGGGGAGCAGAAGATAGCTTTCCTGAATATAAAATGCAATTTTCTAACACAATTTAAGTCAAGGGGTTCTATAACCAGCAATGTTATTTACTTTTCCCCTTGTGTTTTTACCAGTAACCTAAAGTAACTGAATTAAAAAGGCATGCATTGTATAACAGAGTTCTTGTTGTATCTATAAGGAATCTTGAATACGTTCCTTTGGACAGAAACTTAACATGCACACACACACACACACACACACACACACACACACACACACACACACACACACACACACACACACACACACACACACACATGCACGTACACAAACACATGCACACTTCTTTTCACCTCCCACTCAGTGCTATTTTGAAAATTTCCCAATGTTTTGCATTGCTACAGAATTTTTTTTTTTTGCCTGAGGATAGTGTCTGATTACACACACTGACCTAGCAGTCTCATCTCCTTAGCCATCAAACTCATACAATGGAAAATCATGTTTCTTGCCAGATTCATTCTAGTTATAACCAGCTTACACTGCCATCTCATCTAATCTTTGACATATTCAGTCACTATTTCTGTAATCTGCTGAGTACAGTTTACCGCAGCAGCCAGAATCATCCCCTTGTAAAAGATCTTTACTGTGATTTCATTTAACCATCCAGAGGTCGTTATCAGCTTAACAAACAACTCAAAAATGCTGGTATGCCTTTCTTTCACAGTGTTTTTCTTCTTTTAATCCACTATATGCATAGCTCTCAACTGTCCAGATTTTTTTCTGAATGTCTAGATTTTTTTCTTGCAATTTGCAGACAAATTGTTAAGGACTGAAATCATGAAAGAATGACAGACAATTGAGATTCAGACTGCACAGAAAATTCATGCTAATGCAAACCCTGTTATTAACTTTCTAAGTTTATAATGGCAATATTTAAAAATTATCCCAATTTTTGTGCCTTTGTTCCACATTATGTTTGGTTTCATGCAGATTCCTTGCACTAAGAGGTTGAGAAGCATGTCTATTTGCCTCTTCAGATATCCCAGCTTAAGTCCTTTACAGTGAGTACAAACAATATTTAGAAGTAAAGCATTGCACTGGAGTGCTAACTGCCCTTGGTTTTAACATAGGAAAAGAGAAATACCTGGAAATAAAATCATAAGGGCACTTAGGTAGTCTGTGGTATTTAAAGTGACATATTTAGCTGGTACAGTTAATGTGCAGGAGATAGCTATCTATGCAATTTAATTTATTATCCAGGTATATGAACCGGCCCTTAGACCATTTTCAGCCATGATTAAGGTTGCTAGGTCACACATGGACAATTTCGTGTAGCTAATTAACCAACATGCTTTTATTTTGTGAAAGGACATTGGAGTGCCCAGGGAGAATTTACACAAACATGGGAAAACATGTCATCTTTACACAGACAATGACCAGATGTTAAGATTTAACCCCAAACACTGGAGTTGTAAGGCAGCAAGCTTGAAGCCAGAGAAGGCAAAGATGTTGACAACTGAGTCTATGCAATGAAGGTAGTGGCTACTACTTTTTTCACTGTTGAAGCAAAACAATTTTAAAAATATTTTTAAGGAAAATAAATCCACATATGCAAAATAATAATAAAATACTGCAATGATTTAAAATATCATGACCTGCTTGATTGCATCTTGTAATGTGAAAATGAAATTGTCAAAAATCAGAACTTATATATACTAAGTCTGAGACTGCCATTTCTTAGAATATTCCCTTTTCTTCAAGGTATAGTGATCTTGGAGTCTGCATGTATAAGGGGGGGGGGGGAGGCTTGGTCCCCTTAAAAAACAATTTTCTAGGAGAAATGTTCACTATTTGCTCTTCTGCTGGATTTTAGGTCTTTTTTTCCATCATGTTGAGACTCAGCATTTCGAGTCCTCAATATGTGGGCGAAAGATGAAGAAATTGAGTTCTCATTGTGCTATTCTTGTTTCAGGTTAAAATCAAATAATGAGTTTGGGATTGCTAAGGAAATCAAATAATTATTTGGGGATTATATACTTTGAGAAAGCTGATCACTTGTATCAGAACAGCTTGGTATTAACTAAAGAAGGATCATATACTATTTATGTCTATTATCTGTCTGTCTCTATGTCTATGGAAGACACTGTATCTGCTTTGAAATGAAATAAACAATCTCAGACAAAGCTTTTTAAGAAAGGATTCAAACTGCACTGCAGATATCATGCCCTGGCAATTGTTTTTGTTTTTTCATTTTTCACCATGATGGAAATGTCTAGTGAAATGCCGTGTTACTGGTTATGGGCAGAGCTGCACCACTAGCTTTAATCCTATTGTGCTGTTCTAGTTGGAAACAAAGGAGTAGGTGAGGACTAGTTGTAGATCACTAGTGTCTTTGGAGCAGCAGGGATCGTGGGGCTGTGTTTGACCATAGTAGTTCTTTTATATTCCAAATGCTGTATATTTTACAAGTATGAATGAATCACAGTCATTATATTTGCAGGTATTACCATAATATGATGGTGCAGTGCTGTGCAAGCTCCCATTAACAGTGTAGATGGTGGTGAGGAGGCAACAATGTAGTATGTTAGGGAGGTTTTTGTTTTTTTGCCAGTGATGGTTGTCTTGCTGTGCAAAAGATGTGTTTGGGGATTTTACATTTTGGCAGTGCTGGTATATTGCTCAATGCTAAAAAATGGGACCACGAAGCATTATCATGCAAGGGATCTTGTTCAGTTTTGTTGAATAACATATGCATGTCTATGATTCACAAAGCATTTTGAGTGCCAGAACAGGGTACACAAAGTTTGTACACTCATATATCTTTTTTGTCTAGAGATAAATGTTTCTTACAAAGTTCCTAGGCATATCATCCAGAAGACTATTGCAGAGCCTAGCTCATTTTTTTCCATAGTTCAGTCTGGTTACATGAGTTTCTGAGAGTCACACAGTAAGGAAAGGAAGCCTGAGGAAACCAGACTCCAATCTATAGGGAACAACGTGCATACAGCTCATAGCCTTAATTCACTGCTTTAACTGTTAGCATAATACAAAGGTGTCCCTAACAGTGCTCAGACTATTATCCGTCCAGGTAAAAGGGAAATGCACTAACCAGCTGTGCCAGAGGTTTAACAGTTGCATTGTCATGTAATTTAAGGGCACCGAACTTTGCACTTCACATATTGCTTAAAATTTTGTTACTTTGTTGAGAATTTTTTTCAGGTACATTTCTAATTTACTAAACTATACAATATGAAAATTGTTTTCCACTCTTTTGGTGCACATTATAAAAATAATGTGCTAGTCTCAACTTTTATTTTATTCAATTGATTTCAGTCTTCTGAAAGAAAACATTTAATTTATGTAAGGTTTCATTTAAATAAGATATAGCTAAATTATTTTGAACATTATTTACTTGCTTAAATTAAAAAGCTTACCTATCCAATTCCTGGATATGCAACTGTCAAGACCAAGACTAACCTAATAAATACCTAGTTCTTTCTCATTATTAACTGCAAATGGTGCTTTACATGATAAACTTCTACAATAGCAACATGCATGATACTTCAAAGTCTATCATTATCTCACGTTAATCACCGATATATTACTGTCTGCATATCGTTTAAATGTTTTTCATAAGGACTGTGTTCAATATTTTTTGTACTGAATTTTTGAAAACTTTTTGTATTGTGATTATGTTGAATGTTTTTGAATATTTTTGTAACGTGATGTAGTATGTAAAGCTTTCCTCCCTGGGCTTCCAATGAAAATGGGCACTTTTTGCCCAGTCGGACCTTCCTGGTAAACATATGTAAAATAAATAAATAAATAAATAAATAAATATGACTGATGTACTTGCTGTAGGTAAATCTCTGTGGGTGGTATTCAAAAACTGTGTACAATGTGTACTGACAAAGTGCAGCTGAAATTACATGCCAATGTAAAATTGCATTTCATAACCAGGTGTGGCAAGACCCAAATGGTTAACACAGTCACACAACTGCATATAGTTAGTATATGCAAGTGAACCCTTTAAATCCTGCCTTTGAATACATTTCATAAAGGGTGCCATTTACATGCCAAGATGTCTGAAGTCATGTGCAAAAGTGAAATGAATAAACAAAGAGAAATATGGACAAGCATAAGACAGAATAGATATTAACCTATATATCATATAATGTGATAGCAGCTAGTGTGCCATTACCTGCTGCAGGTGAATCTATGTGTTGCTGCTGTGCTAAGTGGTACAGTAGGCCATGAATTTTGCACACCTTACTCTCTGGGTAGGAGCAACTAGACTGTTTCCAAATGGAAGTACAGACATTAGACATCTCGCATAACGTTTGCAAAGGAAAGGTGGTATATAATGCAAGAGGACAATTAGTACTCCTGCAGACATACAGTAATGACAGTGACAATCCCTGCCACAAGAATATTGTACAGGTATACTGGAGATACTACATGAATATCACAGATAACTTTTCACTGCACCAATTGTCTAATGCATCGATATACATTCAGACACTGCAGATGAAAGCAGAGTGGACATCAATAATGCATGGAATCAAAAGAGTGCACCATCTGTCAGGGATATTTGGTGGAGTGGATTGCACAAGCATTGTGATCAGGAAACCTGACAATGATGTTCCTGCACAAGTAAATAGGTATGGATACATCTATACTACTCTATAATATTCAGGAGATATGCAAACAAAAGGATGTTATAATAAAATGTCTGCATGTAATTTGGGTAAGAGTCATAATGGCAACATATGTCAGCGTAGCATCATTTACCAGACTTTTAAAAGATATCCCCATAGATCCTGGTTAGTAACCATGTTTCAATTCCCATGAAACACCATAGCAGCAAGCATATAACAGGACAGACAGAAGGGCCATCACTTTACTAAGGATGTAATTGCTCAGCTGGAGATGAAGTTTTGTTGTTCGGACTACTCATGTAGAATTCTGCTAATCGTCATCATCATCATCATCCTCTCCAATTTTCCTGTTTTAGAACAGAGCTGGGGCATCATGTCAACTGCTGTCACCTCTCTTGATTCACAACCACTCTTCTGTCTTTTCCAACTGTTATTTCTGACTTTTGTAGGTCTTTACTCATACAATCCCACCATCTATTAGCTCAAGATCTTCATCATCTCTTGCCACCTTCCTGTTTCTTCGAAGTCTTCTTTAGGAAATTGTCTTCAGCTTTCCTGCACATATGACCAAATCACTGTCATCTGTTCCAGCTACTTCATCTTCCATTCTAATGTCTTCATTTTATTTCCTGTCCCACAGTGTGTAACTTACTACCCATCTCACGTACATCATGTCCATCACCTCAAGCTTCCTCAACTGCTCTGCCTTCACTGCTCATGTTTCTGTATCATGCAAAAACAGCAGTCACACTACTGTTTTATATACCTTATTTTTTATCTTGTCTGGCATTATTCTGTCATATGTTACCCTGGCACTTTGAGACAATTGGCTGCAGGACCTCTGATTCTAGCTTTGAGCTCATATCATCTGCATACAGCAGGCTTCTTGATTTCTCACAAATGAACAGTTTGCTAATGACGTTCATCACCAAAATGAACAGAAGTGGTCTCAGATCTGAGCCTTGATAAACAACCACTCTGACTGGGGACCTCTCCTGTTTCACTGGGTCTTTGTACATAGCCTGCACTACTTCCACTGATGTTTCTCAGGCATCAAATCATCACTGGATGGTCTAAAGCAGCTTTCATGGGGCCATGTAATATGTTTTGTTCAAGCCTAGGAATGCCAAGTTGGACTTTTTTCCCCTAATCTCCAGCTTCTTTCCCCATTATTTGATGGCTGCAAACATCAGTTGCACTACATCCTTATCTGAATCTAAGTTGATCACCCCCCCCTTACTTTCACTTTTTTTTCCTTTGCTTACCGATTCATAAATTCATAGTTAGTTATTGGACTTGCAGTCCAGGACAATATTCAGGACCTTAGCCAAAATTTCCAGCTCCCCTAAGCACTGCCTGATTAAGTAACTTGCTCAAGATGACACAGTAAGCAAATCAGGGTTGAGTGAATTAAACCCTGTACCACAGGAACTACAGCTCACAGTCTTAACTCTCTGTCACATCTGTCAGACATGCATTTGTCAGTTGTCAATCACCATCTCCAGCACTTTCATCTAGAGTGTCAGGAATCTGATACTGCTGTACTGCATGCAGTTATGAATATCCCTTTTGTTCTTGTAACTTGGGATACACCTCTGTCTACTTATGTGATGAGGACCCTCAGAAGCCATTTTACCCTTAATGCACCCAACATATTGATCATATCTGCTTTGACCACATCTGAACTTCCTGGTTTCTCTGGTTATATTTTCCTTGTACTTCTTCTAGGTTGAGTTCCTCCACTTGTTTTATTGATGGCTTTTCATGGGGCAGTATAGTGTCTGTGGGCTTGTTTTCATTCAGAAGGTTCTTGTAGTCCTCCTTCCATCTGTCATTATCTTAATGGTTGGGTATACTGCACTGTAGAAGTTAGTTTAAGGATGTGTTTACTGGTTAATTTTTTGCTTGCTTTATAATTTCTGCATTTTGGTCTCACTCTTGTGTGGTTTTATATTAAGAAAGATTAGGTCTGCTGTGCACTAGTGGCAGTATGGGGGGTAGCCCGATCTGTTCTGAGCTTGGGAAGCACAGAGGAAAGCTTCAATTGTGTTCTTTTGATCAGACATTTTATTTTGTCTGCTTAGTCAGTTTCACTCTTGTATGAAGTTGTTACCACTGACTACTGTGTTTTGCTTCAATCCAGAGCCATCCTAACACAAATAAGTCCTGTAGATTACCAGTTTGCATTTTTCTAGATTATTTAAGTGTGCTGATGTTATACTTATTGCAGCTGTGTACTTTATCATTGTGAAATACCACTTTACTGCACTTATCTTGACTACTGGCTTTCTGCACTAGCCATTTTTTCAAGGAAGTATTTACTGGGTAATTTCTTGCTTTTTCTGTGGTTTCTACACTTTGAGCTCACTCTTGTGTATTTTATATTAAGAAATGGTAGTTCTGTGATCTAGTGGCAAGAAAGGATAGCCTGGTCTGTCCTGAGCTTGGAAATCACAAAAGAAAGATTCAAGTATGTTTTAATGATTGGCCAGTGGGCTATTTTGCCTGTCTGCCTTGCATTTGTGCAATGCTGCTAATTACTCAGCAGTGGTCAGCTGTTCTTTGTATAGATACAGGACTTAGAATTTCATATTTCCTACAAATCTACCCCTAAGACTTCCTGAGGATGTGGGACCACTAAGTGTATGAGAAGAGAGGCATTGCTATGTGAAATTAGTCTAAAAATGTACTTCTCATGCAACTAGCAAACTAGCAAATCTGTCCCTCTGCACGCAAGTTATACAAGAGAGGCACTGAATCCCTTGATACCACTCCCCTTGTAAACCACAATACATAAAATGAAACCAGGGATTTGGTTACTTTCCCATGAGCCAATTTGCTAGACGTAGGCATCCTGAGACAATGTAGAAATTGTCTCATGTTTGCATGTTTACTGACAACCACCAAATTCCCATGCATTTCAATAAAATGTGAGAGAGATGTAATTATACACCATCTCTGGAGATTAGGCTGTCACAAACAGCCACTACAAATATTAAACAGGTTGCCAGAAACACACAACACTACACAATACCTGCCACACATACTACAGAGCAATCAGACCTACATATGGCAAAGCTCTTAAAAGTATTTTACTCAAACCAAAATCTTAAAAGTCTCTCAAATGCAATAATCACAATAAGTTATCTTCAGTAATCTCAAAAGCTCTCTACCAAAGCAATACCCATTACAGCACATTCATATGGTGTCTCTATGTCTATGCCCAAGAGGCAAACAATATCCATGTGGGTGCAAATGATCTGAGACATACCTCACTGGGCTGTATGAAGAGAGACCTGATGAAGCTCTTAGACAATGTATCCTAGGCTGATATGAGTCTAGCACTGAGTGGCATTCTACCTTCTCCAAGGATGATACCACAATATGAACAAAAATAACCGATTTTAATAAGTCACTTAGTTTTTGTTGTCATACGAAGGGCTACAATATTTGTCAGCTTGAAAGGATATGATTGATAGACTGTGATACTTCACCAAAGATAGTTTATACCTGTCCCCTCTAGGTATTCAAATATTGGCTAAAACCTTCTCCACCCCCATAGTGCCTTTTTAGGCATTACCAATCTGATAAACCATTGGACATAGCTAAACAAAAACAAATTCTAAGGGAGGTATTGCTCCATTCTAGGAGTCTAAACAAAATCTTCCACTCCCTGAAAGCTCTTCTCACCCTGGAGAATGTAGACATCTCTGTACTTTCTGAGATATGGTTTAAAACCACAGTGCAGGGCTATAATGTCTTCCACACATTTATATGACCTACTGAACACTCAGAATGGGACAAAATGTGGTAGTCATTCAATGTACATAAAAATGATCATGCTTTAAGGCTGGTTAATCAGTATGATGCAGTTGAGCACCTCCATGTTACAAATCACCATAAGAAAAATCCCATACCATATCCTTGACAGCTATTGGTCTCACCCACTCTATGGTACAGAAAATACATACCACTTACTTAAATGAATTTGAGTCACTTTCCATGTTGACCAACACCATAACTGTGAGTGACATCAGCAACACCATTACAGACTGGGAATCATACATGATCATACATACATGTATACATACATGATATCAAACTTGCAGTCTCAATGAATTCTGGACTTTTTCAGTATGAATGCCCTGGACCAACTGATCCATACTCCCACTAGGTGTATAAAGATCCTTGACCAAGTCACCACCATCTATGGGTGATGCTGCACTCTCCCAAGTATAATGTCTTCACTAGTCTTCACTGGTCAGGTTGGACCATAAACCTAACTCATTCAAAATAAAAAATAAAGCACGGGACACAAAGGTACCATGGTACATTTAGGAATTACTATAAGTCTAACTTCCTTCTGGGCAACATAGGTTCATAGGTTCATAGGTAGGTACTAGGCTATTGGTCCAAGGGCCTAAATAAGCCTAGCCAACAAAGTTCCCTGGCTTACGCCAACCCAAGAAAGTTAATTTCCTGTGCCCCTGACTGTGTGCCTGAGCCACAGAAGTGATCCCCGGGGTGTATTTCCTATTTCCCATCCACTCATCAAGATTTTTCTTGAAGAGTGTTAATGAGGAACTTTGCTTGACATAGATGGGTAGCTTGTTCCAGAGTATGGGAAGTCACTGGGACAGGAATCTATCCCTCCAGCATGTTGTGTTTGTTGAGGTGACAAGGTCTAGGTCCCTGGAGCGTGTAGCTCGGAGGGATAGGGGTTTCTTTAGGTGCATCATGTCCAACAGCTCTGGGTTTGACATAGCTTTATATGTTAGGCAGAGATCACCTAGGAGTAGGTGATATGCTACAGAGTAAAGCGGGAGTGTTTTGAAATGGTCAGTGTAGGGCATCTGTTTGAGGCCAGTAATCCTCTTTGTGAGGTACTTCTGTGGCCTTTCCAGCTGCTGCAGATGTCTTGTGAGGTACATTCCAAAAGGGGCATTGTACTCTATAATGGGTCTAATGAGTGTCAAGTAGAGAGGAACAATGACCTCTTTTTTCCTGGATGAGAACCCTTTTGTGATGCTGTGTGCCACGTAGAAGAATATCCTGACTACTGTGACAATGTGATTATCAAAGGAGAGACTACTGTCCACCTGGGTCCCAAGGTCTCTTACCACACATTTGGTGTTAAGAAGACTGCTGCCTATGTGGTAGTTCATGGGTACAGAGTTTTTACCAAAGGGGATAACAATGCACTTTTTGGCATTGAGCTTGAGGCCATGGCTCTGACACCAGGCATCTGTCTCAGTGAGGCCCTTCTGTAGGATGTCTGCATCATTTGGGGACTTGACTATAGCTCCTAGTTTGCAGTCATCTGCGAACTTCATTAGCCAGAGGCCCTCTGTGTCAGCCTGTACTTCAGAGAAGTAGATACAAAACAGGAGAGCTCCCAGGTCTGAACCCTGTGGTACTCCAGTTGTCACTGGTTTGAAGGTCTCAGTCACTGCACAGATATTGATGTTCTCCATTTTAAGGAGTGCCTCGAGTGAGTGCATTTTGAGATTTATACTTCTAGCATTGAGTAGCATTACCCTCAGTTTTTGCTTGCCTGTTCCTGTTATGGTGGTGAATTTGTCATTTGAACCTTGCCTAAGAAAGCACTATAGGAGTGGCAAGAGCCTTTGCCAGTATCCGGAATCCCAGGGGTGACAAGTGCAGACCATCTATGGAAAAGCATTGTGGTCTGTTGACCATGTCGTCCTAGGCAGACAGATACTGTATCCCCTTAGAATGATACCAGAAGCTTAGCCAATTTGTTGAAGTCTATCATTTTGTCCTTGTACTGTGGTATCATTCTGGGCAATGGCAGGATGCTACTCAGGGCTAGGATCATGCCTGCCTGGGCTACAAGATCGGAGAGCTCTTCCATGTCTCTTTTCATGTAGTCCAGGGAGGTACGTCTCATGTCATTCACACCAACATGGACAATCACAAAGTCATATTTGTACTTGTTGTGGAGTGACCTGAGTGCATAGGTTATGTGGCAGATCCTGGCACCCGACAGGCAGCTGACAGTAACCTTCTCTTTATTTAGCTTGGTGAGTGGGACATCAGTGTGCCTGACTATAGAGTCACCTATGACTGGTGTATTGGGTACGTTGTTTTGCCTTATGGGCTGTGGTTGAATGGAACACTGACTCTGTGGGCTATGTGTCATTTGGGTTGTGTTGGTGGGGGGAGGTTGCTTGTGATTCTACTTTGGAGGTCGCTGCTGTTTAGTAGATTATTATTGAGAGCCTCCATGAATGTTTTTGTGTTTCTATGTGTGGATTTTGGTGGTGTAGATTTAGTGGGACTATGTGATGAGTGTGGTGTGGTTCAAGTGTTTACCTTCTCCTCTTGACTGTCAAGTTCAGTCTTGATTGGAGAGAGCTTTACCTCCAGTTTGGCTAGATAAGTGCATCTCTCACAGGTTGTAGTGTTGGGTGGTAGGAGGAGAGGGTTGTCTGTGTACATGAGGCAATTGCTACATTGCCCCAAGATGCCCAGATTCATCAGATAGACAGGAGGGAACACTGGGAGCTGACCCTTGGACATTTCTGAATAAAAAACTATTTTCCTGTAGACAAGTGAGGAAAGTGAGTACAAAAGCTGTTTTTCTCTAAGCAAGTGAGGAAAGTAAGTACAAAAACTGTTTTTCTCTAGGTAATGAGGAAGGTTGTGTGCTGTAGTAATTTGTAGTTTATTTAGTTCTTACAGCATGTTCTGAACAAGTGCTGAGCACAAATAAGGAAATTCAAGTGCTAAAACTAAGAATCTGTATCTGTATCTTGTTGCAGATAGGCTACCTAGTGCTTACCACTCCCACTGATAAGCTAGAAGGCTTCCCTCCAGCACAGAAAGACTTGGGGGCACAGAAGCTTACAAACAGTCCTGGATACAGCAAATCTGTATCTGGATTAGACTACTTACAGGAAAAGCAGAAAACAAGCTTGGAATTTATATATATATATATATATATATATATATATATATATATATATATATATTTTTTTTTTTTTAGTTAAATGGGTTGGCTTTCTCAAAAAATTCTCTTTGTATTAGATTCATTTCAAGTTACCCCCGAACTCAGGAAATACTACTGACTACATGGAGTCATTCATAACAATAAAACAGTACAGTCATGTACATAACTGCATAGAGGCAGCAGTACCTACCAAAAATAAGCACCAGACTAATGCTAAAAACAAGCCACCCTGATGGAATTCCAACATCAATAGGTTGAATAACAAAGGAAAGAAAATCATAGTCAAAAATTGAAAATGAAATACCCAGCAAGGTAAGAGCACCATCATCAAACTTAATAAACAACTCATGAGACTAATTAAATATACCAAAACAATATTTGAGGTATAATTATTCTCACATGTTAAGGACAACCATAAAGCATTCTTTGAAACCTCAAAGGTAATACACAACAATGTGCCAAACTAATCGTAAATGAAGCCACCTATACTGAACCAGAGGATATAGCAAATCTCCTGACTGATAAATTCAGCTCCATATTTTACCCTGCTTCTCCCTGTAGTCCTGTTCCTGTCAAGGAATACACTCAACCACAGCTCTCCAAACACTCACTGGGGAACAGGTTCTCATACTGCTCTCCACTGCTAAGAACACTGCATCCATGGGACCCAATAACATTCCAGTATGCCTTCTTAATAGCATGAGACATGACTTATCAGTCCAAATAGAAGCACAGTTCATTTATAGCCTACAAATAGGCTTTATGCCAAGCAAATCAAGGACTGCAACTGTTACCTCTCTGCACAAGGGTGGGCCTTCCATAGACACAGTATACTACAGACCCATAAAACATTGTACATAGCATGGTTTTGGAATTATTGACACAAATATGAACAAGCAATATTAGATGCCTAGAGGCATCAGTAGGAGGTAACTGCAGATGCACCTGGAGGTCGTCACTTGGATGTAATGAGTTAAAAGGTTGTGATGAAAGGAAATGCTGACAGCACAGCTAGCTGGAATTTTGTAAATAATTATATGTCACTGGTGAGTATTGAACTAATTTATACAACATGCTTGTGTTACAAATGTATTAGAACTATATGTCATGTATATCAAACTGCTTGTACAGACGTGTGTGTTGAAAAGGTATTTGTAGAGTGCTGTATTTGAAATGTAACCACAGTGTGTCCTACTGGAAGAGAAGAGAAATGTACCTGCACTATTGTAACTGTTTAAATGTATATGCTTAACAGAGGAAACTGGAGGGTTAACTTCAGTCCAGCAAACTTTAGAAAAATAGCTGAAGTTAAATTCTTTTATAGGCTATGCAATAAAGAGGCTATTTCTCACATTTTCAATGCAGCTAGAGATATAAAGTCTGTACTCTGAAGCTTTCTGTATTGTTCTTGAAGTGAACTAATTACAAGTCTTGAAAGCATGGAGGAATGCAATTGTTTTATGACTTCCATCATCTACCAAAGATCTGAACAAAAGCCTTGTCTATGTATTTTGACAGGTAGATGCTAAATGCTACCAGTTGCCATCAATGGTTGTTCTGGTCTGGGAGCTAAAAGTCAGATGACAAGAAGTGATGTCATTTTGCAAGCTATCCCAAGTGTAATAATTGAGATATTATTTTGAGAAGTCTCACAGTGAGACAGAGCATTCTGCATTATGTCTTTTACCTGACAACAGCTAGAAGATTCATTCACCACATCTGCTTTGCTCTGTTAGTAAGTTCTTAGGTTATAGTACTTTTCTTAGATACAGTCAGGAATACAGTAAAGCTTAGTCTAGATATTTTTATTTGTATGAGCCTGTACTGCAATGTTATTTTAAATATTTCCTGTGGTTTTGAACTGTGATGTCACTGTTAATATATATTTCATTGTCTTGTTCTTTTATTATTTATTACTAAATATATATAAATCTTTAATTGTGGCTGATTTGTATAGAGCTATTTAAGTTGTGAGAGTACTTGTATATTTATTTGGTGACACTGTGTGGGCCACTTCTAATAGCCTTGCTCTTAGTCAAACTACCATTTGTATTAGTATTAATATTACACAATAAAATTGGTCACCCTTTGCTAAGGGTCTTAAAGTAGCTGTCTAGGAGTGACTGGTGGCACTGAAAACTACCTTATATTCTAGGCAGAAGGGGGAATAGCTAGTAAACCTGAGACAGCCTTTCCCAGGTGTGTGTGTGTGTGTGTGTGTGTGTGTGTGTGTGTGTGTGTGTGTGTGTGTGTGTGTGTGTGTGTGTGTGTGTGTGTGTGTGTAAAGCAAACCTCAAAGAGTACATGTGTCAGCTACTTGGGCAGGGACAGGAAGCATTGGTTGGACAGAGAGGGTGCTAGAGGTCTTGGCTTGGTCACTCAGCTGAGATCTCAACTCTATACGTGTGCTAGTGGGGAGTCTTATTTGGGATCTGGAGAAAGAGGGAGAAACCAGCCCTGGACTGACTGTGGTCTCTGTGTGCTCTTAAGGGAAATTGCACTTGATGCGGAGAGCTGCATCTGGAAATACTGAGTGTACATGTTATCCTCACAGTGAACATCTCCCCATAGGTGCCAGTGCTGAGGATTGAGGCTCCTTGATTACTGGTCCAGTGGTGGGTCATCACAAATGTCACCAAAGCAATGGATGAAGGCAAAATGGTACACACTACATACTACAACCTGGCCAAAGCTTTTGACTCAATTCCCCATGCAGGCATAGTAGAAAGGCTAAATAAACTGGGAATAAGCCTCTATGTCACCCATTGGATTGCTAACTGCCTCATAGATAGGGCACAGGAAATCAAAATAGCAGAATTTACCTCCACAAAAAGAATAGTCACCAGTCTAGTTCCCCAGGATTCTGTGTTGGAATCTCTCCTGTTTGGTGTCTACTTTTCTAAAGTAAATGCCAATACTAAAGGGCTCTGGCTAAGTTTGCAGATGACTGCAAGCTAGGAGCAGTCATTGAACCCCCATTTTCAAAGTTCATAACTCCCAACCATTCTACCTAGACTGCTAAAAACAGCCTACCAAATCTCTCAAAGTATGAAACAAATACACTTTCTAATCACATGGTATTATTCATCTCTAAAGATTTTTACATATACAAGGCCTTATGCTGGTATACTATCTTACTCTTAATTCCTTCTCTACTCTTCCTATTGTATATATATCTTACCCCGCTTTTGGCTTTATCTTTAGATATGGCTAGCATATTTCTAGATGTACCTGGACCTTGTTTTACCATTACTACACAACTTTCTCATACTGTAGACTAAATGGGAATCTTTTTTGCAAAATGTTAAATGAATGTAACCAACTGTAAACTGTTTTTCTCTGTAAAACGCACACTGAATGCAACTAAATTTATCTTGTATTCTCTGTTAAAATGTATATTAAATATAACTGGAGCTTTTATCCTCGGGTCTCCACTGAAAATGGGTTTCTAACCCAGCTGGACTAACCCGCTTAACAAATGTCAATAAATAAATAAATAAATAAATAAATAAAATAATTTAGCCATCTTTGAGGAAGGTTTGTTCCAAATAAATAACCAATGCCAAAATCATGGACTGAAACTCAATGCCAAAAAATGCATTAATATATCATTTGGAAAGTCATCTATCTCAGGGAACTATTGCAGTGACAATATACCCCTCAGAGTTGACACAGTTAGCCAGGATTTAGGAACTTATAAGGGCAGTGACCTAACTTTTGACAAATATGTGTCCATTGTTGAAAGAAAGTCCTTCTATATTGCACAGCTTATAAACAAAGGGATTGTGTTTAGATCTAGGGATGCCATTGTCTGTCTTCAACCCTCATTAGATCAGACATTGAATATAATGCTTCCTTTGGCATGTATCTGTCCAGACACATGCAACAACTGGAACACCCATGGAGATACCTAATTAAAAGAATACAAGACCTAAGCAAACTTTCCTAAATGGCCGACTGAAAGTCTTGCCACTCTATTGGGTATCCAACAGACTACTAAGAGTTGACCTAGTTCTGGCATACAAAGCATCCACTGACCCAGTACTGATGGATTTATCGCAAATCAGTAAGTCAAATATCATTAGAAATACTCAGTCTAGGTTTCTATACCTCTTCTGTAACAGAACAGTTTGGAGGGACAAGTATATCTTGCAAAGGATACTGCTGTACTGGAACATGCATCCCATCCGCATAAAGCAAAGTTCATCCCTGTACGTATTCAAACACAACTTGGATCTATGGATGATAAACAGAAAATTTACTTCACAACTGCCCCCTGAATTACTAATGGACAGAGGCAGCTACTAAATGTTTTATCTCATGCCGGTGTCCCATGAAATTATCTGTGGTATGATCCCAGTTATTCTCATTAGGGGTTATAAATAATTATCAACAATGGGATGGGTAAGGATAATCTCTAACCAAATGGGATAGGTTAGTTCACCCAGAAAGGAAAACTGGCTAGGCTTAAAATGGCCCACAAGGGCAGGTAGCCTAGTACTTACCTATGAACCTGTAAGGACAACACAGGGTAATTCAGTTGTTAAAGTCAGAAAGTTCTTTTCTGTGGCACATTTGCACTATGAAAGGTCATGGTTTGTTACTGACTTCTCTTATTATTTGATTGATAGCTGTCACTCCAATATACAAGTGCCATTTTTAGCATGAAATTGGAATTTTAGGAGCTACATTCCTAATGTAATCAATTTGGAGAAGAGTGGTGTTATGTTGTGCTATTTTGCAGATACTGCTATAGTACTAAAACGCTTGTCAATCACCAGTGAATTTTCTGGCCATGATTACAGATAAAGACTTCTCATAGAACCAGTGAAATCCATGCCTGGAAAATGCAGAACATTTTTGTTACAACTGATAAGGCATAGCATTACATCCACATGTTTTTTACTCTTCTGCAGAATAGTTCTATATTAATTGATATGATGAAGAAATGTTGGTGGCACTGGTTGTATTGTTTTAAGTGGGATTACAGAAACTAGGTTTTAATGGACATTGCCATGCTCAGTGCTGCCAAAGAATATTCCACTCAGAATTTAATGAAATGGACAACTCAGGATCTTAGATGGACTTTCTAGTTACTGAAAAGTGTACTAATTCAAAAAGGATATTTGTAATTTTAGGAGTATAGCCTTGAGATTTATCCATTGATTTATCTACCCTGCACTCATCCAGTCATCCTTCCATGTCTCTATCTGTTTTTCTAAATGGTTTGTCTAATGATATTCAGGGTGCTACTAAGGTGGACATAGCATAGCACCCCTTTTTTGGCAAAGGTCCCCATGTCATCTACTGGGATACATGGAATCCATGCATGTTGTAAGTCAAGCTGACAGATTCAGTCTTATCTTGTTGGTGGTTCTTAGAAAAATGACTTGACTCTGTCAAGATCATCCTTCCAGTTTATGGTCTCATGAGATATTGTCAGAAGCTTCCATACTATGTACCAAAGCCATCTTAAGAGACGTCTACCTGCTTGGGAAAAAGTAGCACGTCTTCCTGAATTTCTATATTCCTCAGTGAGACTAGCAACCTTGCAAAGGAACCTCATTTCCACAATGTGTACCCATGATCTCATCTTTTTCCAACAATAGCTACAGCTTCAGATCATTAATAAGGATGGAGAGATAGCTAGACTGGTAACTACGAATTTTTCATGATGCCCCACGTCGTACTTCATCACCACAAGTCAAAACTTGCAGAACTGCCACTGCCATACCCGTCCAGTGGTCAGTCATCTAATTTTCTTTACTCTCATTCATGATCAAGAACTCAAGACACATAAACTCATCCAGATGGAGTAGTTGGCCTACTGTCACTTGTAGGTGGGACTTCAAACTTTTCCAATAAAGAATCATGACCTCTGATTTATAGGTGCATAGGTTCATAGGTGTTTACTAGGCTAATAACCACAAAGGGCCTTTTTAAGCCTAACCATGCATCCCAAATCTCTGACAAGTTCTGGTACCCTTGCTAACTGTAAGCAAGGGCTTGGGAGATGAAACATTTAGAAGCAGGGGGCTAGGAGATGAACCATTTACAGGCTGCCTGTGTCCATTTGAGACATAGGTGCCAAACCAGGTATGTATTTCCTGTTCCCCATCCTATTGTGCAAGTTACACATGAATTGGGTTAGGGAGGAACTCTGCTTCACATGGATGAGGAGCCTGTTCCAGAGATGAGTGGTCTCTAGGATACATATCTGTCTCTCCAGTAGGTCCTATTTATATCACAGGCAAGGTTTAAGTCTTTAGAATGGGTAATAATTATGGTGCTATTTGTTTTGCAAATATGCAGGAGGTCCATCAGAGTCTGGTCTGACAATTGCCTGTATTCCAGGCATAGATCTACCCTCAAATGGCTATTGGAGACAGAATATAGTGACATGACCTTAAGGCGGTCTGCCTAGGACATTTTACTTATGCCCTATATTCTATTAGTGAGGAACCTCTGTGGACATTCCAAGTGTTGAGTATGTCTGGTTAGGTACATGCAAAAGGGGGCATTGTACTCAATGATAAGTCTGATCAATGCCGAACAGAGTGGAACAATGAATACCTTGGACTTAGATGGCATACCTTTGTTTATAAGGTGCACAACACAGAATGATTTCCTCAATACTGTAGACATGTAATGGTCAAAGGCTAGATTACTATGTGTGTCCTTAAGTTCCTGAGTACTGCGTCAACTCTATGGGGTGTGCTGTCAATATGATAGTTACCATGGGTGGATGACTTCCTGAAGGATACTATTATGCATTTTTTGGCATTTAGTTTTAGTCAATGGGTCTGACACCAGTTGTTTGTCTGTGTCAGCCCTTCCTGGAGAACATTTGTGAAAGTCTGTGTCAGCCCTTCCTGGAGAACATTTGTGAAAGTGTGGGATTCAATAACAGCTCCTAATTTGCAATCATGTGCAAATTTAGTCAGTCATAGACCATCGACATTGGACTTGACTTCAGAGAAGTAAATGCCAAAAGGAGTGGTCCAAGGACTAATCTCTGAGGGACTCAGCTTATGACTGGCCTCTTTGTAGAGGTGGACTCCCTAATTCTAACATCTTGGGTCCTGTCTGTGAACTAGTTGGCTAGCAACTGGGTGCCATATGGGTTTGTACCTAACCTCTTGAGTTTATCAACTATGCCCAAATGGGTTATTGTGTCAAATGTCTTGGCCAGGTCAAGGTAAACAGGGTGAACCATTTTGCTCTCCTCCATTGCTGTGGTGACCTTCTCAAAGAAGTCCACCAGGTTGAGTAGTCATGACTTGCCCTTGACGAAACCAAACTGGGTTGGGTGCAATGTCTGGAGGCTTGCTATATCTCTATTAATCATTTCCAACTTAGATAGGTCTACAGAAACAGAAAAATTCTTATCTAACGAGGCTAGGGTCTCTCTTTCACATGCCTACCTTCTCACCAGTCATTTCTATGGCTCACAAATCCACACCAAACTCCAGACCTCTCTCCTAAAATAATTAGAAACCACTTAGAATAAAGTTGCTAGATTTGCCACAGACCAAACCTACAAATCACACCACTGCCTCTCCTTCAACTCCTTAAACTGGTTAGAATTCTCCCACCTGCAGGTCATACATTCCATCCTATATATGCCCTCCTTCTGTCCAGATATCTCTACTTTTGTATTCCTCCTACACTCCTTCCAGGACTTTCAGAAGTTCTGACCCAAATTTGTTGCAAATCTACAAGCCAAAAAGCACAATAGGAAAAAGCTTGTACAGCTACTCCCTCTCTCTCTCTCCTGGAACAAACTTCCCCTAGACATTAGAAATATAAATCACCTGCAACAATTCAAAACTGCTCTAAAACTTTCTAACCAGCTCCTGGACCTGCCACTGTAAATGTCTTCCATGGACTTACCTGACTCTCCTCTTCACCAGCTCTAATGACACTATCTGACCTTCTACATAACCTCCCCACTAAGCCATGTTTCTCTCACTAACTATTCTTTGCATGCTCTCCCTCTATTCATCCTAACTTATTAAACCTCTGCCCCTCTAGCTAATATATCTTATGCTTTCATATTTCTCCCTTGACTATCAAATACACTACTCAGTTATAGAAAACACTCTAAATAATACCTCCTTCACTTTATGCTCTCCCTATACTCCATATACTTATAGCATACATGAACTTACATTGCAACTTCTCTTTTACTGTGCATAATGAAACTATTCTGCAAATAGCTAAGTCAATTGCTTTTGATTGTCTCTTTCAAACTAATTGATTACAAACATATACTTTTCAATAACTTGTTACTCAAACACTGTATATTTTATATTTAAAAAATGTTTTTCTACTTTAATTATTGTACTAATTTTATATTCTATGTTTTTGTTTATTATTGAGGAACTTTTCTCCCCAGGGCTCCACTGAAAAAGGGCAATAGCTCATTCGGAGTAACCAGGTCAACAAATGTCAGATGAATAATAGGTTCATAGGTTCATAGGTAGGTACTAGGCTGTCTGCCCAAGGGCATTTATAAGCCTAGCCAGAATGTGTTGGCTTTCACCTCCCTTTTAAATTAGTTTCCTGTCCTCTGTCTAGCAGGGCCACTGAAGTGATCCCAGGGGTAAATTTACAATTTCCCATCCACTCATCAAGATTTCTCTTGAAGAGAGTCAGTGAGGGGCTCTGCCTAACATAAACTGGGATTCTATTTCAGAATGAGGGAAGTCTCTGAGACAGGAATCTATCCCTCCAGCATGTCCTGTTTATTGTTGTGCTGAGGTTTAGTTCACTGGAGCGTGTGGCTCTAAGAGATTTGGATTTCTTGAGGTGGAGCATGTCCATTAATTCCGGGTTGGACATGGCCTTATACGTCAGGCAGAGATCACCTCTGAGCAGGTGGTAAGCAACCGAGTAAAGCTGGAGTTTTTTTAGATGAGCTGCATAGGGCATCTCTTTGAGGCCCATGATCCTCTTGGTGAGGTACTTCTGTGGTCTTTCCAGCTGTTGCAGGTGTCGAGTAAGGTACATTCCAAATGGGTCATTGTACTCTATTATGGGCCTAATGAGTGATGAGTAGAGGGGCACAATGACCTCTCTTGATCTAGAGGTGAACCTTTTAGTGATTAGGTGGGCTACATAGAAGGAATTTCTAACCACTTTGGCAATGTGATTATCAAAGGAGAGGTTGCTATCTACCTGGGTCCCCAGGTCCCTAATTACATTTTCCGTCTTAGTGAATTACCACCTATGTGATAATTTGTGGGCACTTTGTTTTTCCCAGAGGGGATGACTATGCATTTTTTGGCATTCAGTTTGAGGCCATGGTTTTGACACCAGGTATCTGTCTCTGTGAGACCTTTCTGGAGGATGCCTGTGTCAGATGGTGAGTCGATTATGGCCCCCAGTTTGCAGTCATCTGCAAACTTGGTCAGCCATAGTCCTCCTGTGCTTGCCTGTACCTCAGAGAAGTATATACCGAACAGGAGGGGTCCCAGGACTGAGCCCTGTGGGATGCCACTTGTAACTGGTTTAGAGTCAGACATGGCACCCATGACTCTAACCATGTGTGTTCTATCTATGAGCCAGTTAGCCACCCATCTCATGACACAGGGGTTAATGTTCAAGCTGGTGAGCTTATCTATGATGCCAGAGTGTGGAATGGTGTCAAAGGCCTTAGTGAGGTCCAGGTAGGCTGTGTGGACTACCTTTCCTTCATCTATAGCCTTGGTAACTGTTTCAAAGAAGTCAACTAGGTTTAGGAGGCAGGATCTGCCTTTAACAAAGCCGAATTGAGTAGGGTCCAGTGTCTGAAGGTTCCCAATGTCTCTATTTATGAGTTCTATGATGATTCACTCCATAGCTTTGCAGACCAGGCTAGTCAGGCTTATAGGATGATAGTTCCTTGGTTCTGTTGTGGCATCACCTTTGTGGAGTGGGATGACTGTAGCTGTACACCATTCTTTGGGTACATAGCCTGTGCTAAAGCTGAGTCTGAAAAGTGAATTTAGGTGAGGGTTTAGTTCCTTTTGGAGTTCGTGTAAGATGCAGCCTGGGACTCAATCTAGTCCCATTGATGCTGTGTTCTTAGCTTTGGAGAGGGCTGTTTTTACCTGCATGTCCGTGATGTCTGGGGCTCTGCATTCTTCTGGGATGGACACAGGCCCTTTTGGGGGTGAGGGGGAGGTAAAGTTTGCACTGAACTTGTCAGCCAGAATGTTGGCAATGTCAGTTGGTTCAGTGTATTTTTTGTCATTTTGCACTAGCTCAGAGCATATCTGAGAGCTGCCACCTAGATTTTTGACATAGCTAAAGAAGGCTTTGTGGTTATCTTTAGATTCCTTGGCAATTTTTCTTTCAAAACTGGCCTTGGATGATTTTATGAGGGATCGTAGTTTCTTGCTAATATTGATCAGTGATGCCTTTCCTTTTTGGGATTTTGCTCTATCATGTAGTAGTTTCCTCCTTCTGTTGTAAAGCTTATTTATGGCCGGGGACCACCAGACTGGTTTCCTTTTTATGGAGGAGTGAGTCTTGGTTTTACTTGGGATGGCTCGATCCATGCATCCCTGTAGATGCTCATAGAATGCACTTGTAAAGGATTCTGCGGTTTGGGCAGCATTATCCTTTAGCAAGGGTGCTATGAAACTTTCCACCTCGGTCTTGAGAAGTGTGAAGTTAGCTTTTGAAAAGTTTTTCACAGTGGTTTCCTTGACTTGGGGTGGGGTCGGGATGCGGATGTCCAGTGTGATTAGTTTATGATCTGATCTTACCAGTGAGGGATTTACCTCTGGTGTGGAGCACTGATCCCCCATGTTGGTGATGGTCAGGTCCAGTATGTTGTCACCTCTTGTGGGCATGGTAACCAGCTGTTCCAGGGTGTTTGAGTTTATAAACTCTAGGAAGCGTTGGGCAAAGGAGTTTGTACTTAAGTAGTTATCCCAGTCAATGCTTGGGTAATTGAAATCTCCCACTATCATGGTGTTAGGTAGGACATTTGTATTTTCCAATGTTCTCAGGAATGCTGAGTGGGGGTCCTGAAGCAAGGTAGGTGATCTGTAGCAGGCTACAATCTGAAAAGCAGCTTTGCCCACTGATAGTTGCACATGGATGGTCTCCGAGGCCTCGTGCTGTGCTACTAACCTGGAGGTGTGGGCATCCTTTATGAAAATGGATACACCCCCATCCTTTTGTATTTCGGTCTGGGTTCTGGGGCCGAAAGGTATGGTATGAGTTGTAGCCTGGTAGTGCTGGGGTGCTCTCTGGAGCTTTGAACCAGGTTTCTGTTACTGCACAGATATCGATTTGCTCCATGCTAAGGAGTGCCTCGAGTGCATGCATTTTGACGTTTAGACTTCTGGCATTGAGTAGCATTACCCTCAGTTTCTGGTTTCTTGTGTTGTTTATGGAGGTGGGTTGTCTTTTGAGCCTTGCCTAAAAAAGGCACTATGGGGTTGGCAAGAGCCTTGGTCAGTATTCGAAAGCCTAGGGGCAACAGGTGCAAGCCATCTCTGGTGAAGCAGTGTGGCTTGTCGAGCATGTCATCCCAGGCTGACAGACACTGGATCCCCTTTGAACACCAATAGCTTAGCCAATTGTTAAAACTGATCATGTTTTCTTCATACTGTGGCATCATTCTTGGTGAGGGCAAGATGCTACTCAGGGTCAGGGTCATACCTGCTTGGGCTACATGATCAGAGAGCTTCTCTATGTCTCTTTTCATTAAGTCCAGGGAGGTATGTCTCAGGTCATTCACACCAACATGTACAATGACAGAGTCATATTTGTACTTGTTTTGGAGTGACCTGAGTGCTTGTGTTATGTGGCGGATCCTGGTACCTGACAGGCAGCTTACAGTAACCTTCTTCTTGTTCAGTCTAGTGAGTGGGACGTCAGTGTGCCTGACAATAGAGTCACCCATAACTAGTGTGCATTGGGTGTGTTGTTGTGCCTTAAGGGCTGTGGTTGCATGGCACACTGACTTTGTAAAGTATGTGATACATGGAGGTTGCTTGGATGTCTGCTTTGGAGGTCTCTGCTACTTAGGCAGATTTTTATTTAGAGCCTCCGAGTATGTTTTTGTGTATTTATGTGTGTTGTTTTCTGGTGCATGTATGACTGTTTTATGTGAGACTGGAAGTGTGGTGCAAGTGTTTCCCTTCTCCTCCTGGATGGCTGTTCCAGCTATGGGTTGAGAGAGCCTGGCCTCCAGTTTGGCTGTATAGTTACATCTCTCACCTACATTTGTGTTTGTTGGAAGGAGGAGAGGGTTGTCCGTGTACATGAGGCAATTTTAATATTGCCTCAAGATTCCCAGATTCACCAGCTGGCCTGGAGAGTATACCTGAAACTGCCCTTTGGACATGCCTGTATGGGCAGTTGAACTGCTTTACTGACTGTCCATTAGGGACGAACTAGGTAGCCTTGTACTATTGTACAGTAAAGGGGGAGGTGTTGTGTTGGCATTTATTAGTGCTTACTGAGAGCTTGGAGTAAGTGCTGGGCTGTAAAAGATAAGTTAGAGTGCTTAATTTGAGAGTTTGACTTGCTCTAAGGGAAAAATTGAAGAGCAGACTTCGTGAAGCCTGGAATAGTTTAACCCTAGCTAACCAGCGCTGCATGGTGCACAAAACCACACAAATGTGGGTTTTAAGGCAGGGAGATGAAAGAGCTAGAAATTAGCCCAAAACAACCAATAAACTACAAGTTGCTGGGCTGTGACCATTTCTCCAGGGACAGATAGGCTGCTCATAGCTCCCCACTCTCACTGGAGAACAGAGAAACTTCCTCCTATCCAAGTAAGGATATGGGCAACACAGGAACTTATACCACAGTCCTGAATTCAGCAGAGCCTGAAAACTGGACTAGACTAGCTTAGAAAAGGCAGAAAACAAGAATATATATATTTTCCTTTTTAGACAGGGATACAATGAATTTTAACAAAAAACACTTTAAATGCTTATATCAGGCTAGCGCACTTTAGTGTGTAGCCGACAACAGTTAAACAGCGTTGCTGTTCTCCATTCATGAGGCACGAAGCCTGTTTGAAGGCTACAGTTAAATAGCAATTCCAGAGAGCTGAAGAGGTCATGTTTCATGATATTTAGAAGGCATCCTGGGATTTTGTCTGGGCCCATTGATGCAGTGTTCCTGGCCTTAGAAAGTGCAATAAGAACCTGCTCCCTAGTGATAGCAGGGGGAGTTGTATTTGATGGTATTTTATGAGGAAAGGTTAGGGGGAGCAAGGGGTAAAGTTGGAACTGAATTTATCAGCCAGTAGGTTTGCTATATCTTCTGGCTCAGTATAGGTGGCAAAACAAAAAAAGCACAGCAGTGTGTATAATAACAATCACAAACTTTAATGAAAATAAGCTCTTTTGTAAGGTACAAGAACCAAACTTTTTCAGATAAAGAAACTTTTTCAGATAAAGAAAAAAAGCTATCTGTCCTACTTATACCACATTTAAAACACATGATGTGGTTCCTCAGTATAGGTGGCTCCATTTACAATGAGCTCTGCACACAATTGCTTATTGCATTTGAGGTTGCGGACATAGCTAAAGAATGCCTTGTGGTTGTCCTTGGCTTGGGAGGCCAAAATTACCTCAAATTTTGTTTTGGTAGACTTTATTTTTCCTCAGAGTTTGTTTAGTTTGATGACAGTACTTTTATCCTGCTGGGTGCAGCACATCCTAATTTTTGCCATGATTTTTTTCCTTCTGTTATACAGCCTATTGATTTTGTGATTATACCAGGGTGGCTTGTTTTTTGAGTTGGATCTATAGTTCTTCCTGGTGGGTACAGCTGACTCTGTGCAGCTATTTCATGCTTGTACAGATTTTCTGCGAATAGGTCTGCATAGGCAGCAATGTGTATGGGGCTTGAAATTTTGCCAGGTTATCACTTAATAGTAGGAAGTTAGCCTTAGAGTAATTCCTG